>NC_053160.1:133189185-133396764 GCF_016835505.1 Polypterus senegalus
TAATGTTTAAACTGTGAAATTCATTCTCTCAGCCCTACTTAATGCCATTGAGCCGATGCCTCCATTCTTCACAGGCCAACGTAAATCTAGTAAATTTTCATTCAAAACTGCATTCACTCCAACACTACCTTGCTTTCAAATTATGAATACCTGAGATGTTGCAATATGGGTGCAAATATGGAAAAAACTTTAAGATGGAGGCAGGGGCAGTTAGAAGACAGAGGCAGTCCAGGACGTGACTGGTAATGTTACAGTTGTAATTGTTTGGATTGCTAGGTTGTAGCACTGCTACAACTTAAAGTACACTACTTCCCAGGTGCCCTGAGGGTATTGCCCTGATTGGATGTTTGAAGAGAATGCAGGGGCTGCTGGGGACAAGAGGGGCCAGCGGGAATCTTAAAAAGGAGTCAGCTAAGCAACAAAGTAAGCGGTCGTTTGTGTTCCTGTTCATGCATTTGTCTCATCTGCAATAATGCCTAAGGAATATCGTTTAAACCCTGGATAAAAGACCCGTAGGGATATATGGACTGTCTCGTGCCTGCCTGTCTTGTGAGTAGTGTTAGATTGGCCATCATGCTTCATCAGATGGAGATCAAAATCTCACCCCTCACTGCATCAGGACTACCGGAAGGGCTGTTTGCTGCATTACTTATGGAAAGTTGTTCCTGGAATTGTCATTTTTTCCTCCATAGCACTTCTGTTACTGCTGCATTGGGACTGATTCATGGACATTGTCATAGGTCTTTGTTGTTAGGTGTTTATTGTTGTGTGTTGTATCTGTTATCTCCATATGGGAAGGGGAAGTTTATCTGATTATTTGCTGTTTTTTTATATTTATTTTTCATTTAATATATTATTCATTCATTTATTTGATTTATTAGATTTCATGTCTCTGTTTGTAAGTGAGTGTGGGTCGGGGCAAGGCTGGGTGCATTACTGGAATCTCCACGGTGTGAATTTGAGCAGCACTGGACTGCTACAAGATTAACTAATCCACTAGCTAGAGGGGCAGACACTTGGCACTTCTGTTTATTTCAGTATTTTCTCTTCTCCCATTGATATGTCCTAGTTGAGTTATGGCCATTACCTTGCATTTATTTTGGAACATTTATAATTTTCTTCAAGAGGCTGGGGATCACATGGAAAGAAGTTGGGATTCAAGGTAAAATGTGTAGATGGACAGAAAACACCAGAAACAATGGGTTACTGTTCAAGATATTTTTCTGAGTTAGGTGATGTTAAAAGTGATGTCCATTAGGGTTAAGTGCTAGGGCCACCACTATTTCTAATATACATAAATAATTTTGAAAGAATATACATAACAAGCTGATTAAGTTTATAGATGATAGGTGGATTTAGTGCATAACATAGGGACCGAGACAGATTACAGGCTTAGGGATATTTGTGGCAAATTAATGTAATGCAATTAAATATATAAAAGTAAAAAATATTACAAGCAGGAAGTAAAAATTTTAGAATTGAATACACAATGGAAGGGTCGAAACTTGCAAGTACACCTCATGAATAGGACCTAGCAGTCAACATTAAAAATATAAAATGCCCCTCATTACTGTCCACAAGTAATGTGATTGCATGCAGCTTGCCCCGACTGCATTTGTATATCATTTATAAATTAACAAATTCTTTCCTGCTGTTGTTATTGACATTATTGAACATTGCTGCCTAAGTGTAATTTGCTTTTTCTCTTCTGCACAAAACTAGGAAATAATCACTGAAAATATGTCACACTTAGAATTACTCACATAATTGCCTCTATGTATCTCATTTTCCAATTACATAGATAATATAGAGGAGTTGATACTTCTCATTAATTATGCACCCAGCTTTTCTTAATGACAAGATTAATCCAACAGTCACCAAAGTGTATAAAATACAAAGTCAGAGACTGGGCAATATTCATAAAAAATGTCACAGACAATTTCCCCTTAGGGATTATTAAAATATATGAAATCAAAACTTATATCAAATCACAGCACAAGCTTCACATTAGAGTATAAACTCTACATAATACATATTGTGAGAAATCTCATATCAGATCTGGAAGACATCTGCAAAGGTACTTCTGCAACACTCCAAAGGAATACAACACTGAAGAAACTGGCAGTATCTTTCAATGCGCACATTCTTAATTATGGACACTGAATTTTTGCCTTTTTACTTAAGATTAATGGTTTAATATAGGCTGATCTAAATGTATGGTGATCTTCATTTTTTTATTTCTTATATTATGCAATATAAATATTTCCATGCATCACTTGTTTTTTATAAGGTATAATGTTGTATACATTTGATTCTGTCTAACACTATACTTCTCTCCGAATATGAGAATGAAATGTGTTTTTCATATTTTTCAGTGGCATAAAAGTGCTTTTTCTCCATAACAGTCTGTCTGAGGCATGTGGAATTCTTTTTGTATCATCAAGTCCATTGAACCTGCTCATGAGTTGGGCTAAGCAAGTACCCAACGTTGTTCCCCTGGTCTGCAGCTTTGGGTCACACTGAAACAGCAATAAACCTGAAAGTTAGTCTTGTTACCATCAATATGTACTAAGACCATATCAGCACAGGCTACTTGGCATAGCAGTTTAAATATACCAAACATATGTTAAGATTGTAGAGAAGTTATTATGAATGAGGGTAAATGTGTTATGAGTGGGAATGGTTTTAACTTTGTTGGTGCTGTTTCCACATATTTTCTTGCTTTGGTATTAAGTATGGGGGCTTGGAATATGTGGAATTCATGTAATTAATTGGTTTGTTGATTTAAAGACATTTTTCAGCTACCTAAAAAATATTTCATATCTTGGAGTTATTTTTTTTTATGAGTACCAGCATTTTTGGTAGTGTGTATATGAATTCTATCTTCATTGACAAAGGAAAGTTGTAGCTTCAAGCTGCAAAGAAAGATGATATAGATGTGCTCTAACTAGCAGAATGTTTTGTTTTAAGCAGAACTACTGACATCTTACTTCTCATTGTGTAAGAGAAAAGACTGCTCTTCATATATAGCACACTCACTAGTTCTGAAGAATAACGGTAAAGAAGGAGATCAGAAAAAGTAAGGAGAGAATGAAGGAATTGAAAAGGTCAGTAGAAAGAAGGAGTGAGAGACAGCTGACTCTAGGGGATAAGTAACTGGATGGTAAGAGAACAGGAACTCCTAAAACCTTTTCAGTTCAATCTCAGAAAGTAAAATGAAGACAAAGCAGGGAATTCTGAATAGCTGGAATAATGTAGAGTAGTGCACAGTGCATCCCAAGCATGCAGGAAGAATTGATTGCAGATGTCAGGCTGCAAAGTCATCTACTGCGAGAGATGAGAGAGGTGGGTGATTTGAGTAAAGATGAGATAAATAAAAAGTGCAAAAGGAGACTAATAAAATGACTTTTGTTGCTAGCTCAGGTTAAATAAAGATCAAGTAATAGTAATAAAGTAGCACAATGATCGTCAATGTTAAAACATAAAGAGATAGTAAAAATCTAAGTTATAAAGGATTAAGAATAATAGGTTAATTAAATGATGAATACAATGGGGCTATTTTAGGATAATGAAACTTTTACCACATCATTGTTAATTATCAGATTATAAATTATGAGTGATGGATTCACTTATCTGATGACCTTGTGGATTAAATCATTGAAATGAAGAAATAAATGTATGCATGGCTTAATGATCTTTTTCATTGAATTTCCAAAATGCTCTATTCTAATCATTAATCCATTTGAGTATTACATACCACCAACTTTACCTTTTGATCTAAAATAAGTTTCTGATGTTCCTTAATTTCATCAGTTGATTAAGAATATTTGGAAAATTGCTAGTTTATTAGCATAATTTATTACATTTTCAAAATCCAGAAAATATCTTCAATAATTGCCATACAGTGGATTAATCAGCCAGGGAAGTATTTTGTAAATAGTAATATTACTTAAATTTGTATCAAAGTAATTTTACATATATGCCTAAACTATATGTCATATATTTTACTTCACTTTAATTAAGGAAAAAATAATTCTTATTTGTTTTTCTCTAGTAACTTAAAAGTTCTACAGTTTAGAATTTAAATGATGCCTTACAGTATGATATTTGAAGGCAACATGAAAGATACAGGTTCAAATTTACATAAAGTACACAGTACAATGAAATTCTTATTAGCACGTCTCCTCAGAGCAGTAAAAGAAAAAAAAATACAATAACAAAGACCTCAAATAGAATATATAGGTACTGTATATACATTGGCCAATGATCTCAACACATTTTTTCCACACTTAGGATATAGCAATTGTACTTCACCTGGAAAGATTATGCCACATAGGATGGCAAATCTCCACTTTCTGACTAAACATGTATGATGTACGCCACACGCTGCAGGGGGTCAATTCATGTAAAGCTGTTGGTCCAGATGGAGTTTCAGGGTGGGTGCTTAGAAACTGTGCTGAGCAGCTTGTTGAGGTATTTTCAAATATCTTTACTCTCCCTTTGATTATAGAATTGATTCTCTGCATGCCTAAAGGATTACAGTTATTATTGTGCCAGTGCCAAAGAAGACCAGCATCAGTAATATTTAAATCTATTGTTCAATCTCATAAACCGCACCAATTGGGCCTCAGTGTACCACTACGTAATTGGATCCTCAGCTTCCTGTCAGAACATCATCAGGTAGTATGGCTGGGCCCCCATTTCTCCTCCACCATAACCCTGACCACAGGCACACCCTAAGGCTGTGTACTGAGCCATATCCTCTGCTCCCTCATCGTTCACAATTGTGAACCTGCATATACCACCAATACCATCATAAAATGTACAGATTACACAACAGTGATTGAGCTAATTTCCAATAATGACAAATCAGCCTACAGAGCAGAGGTGAAAAATCTGGTGAGATGGTGCTCAGTGAAACACTTATCCCTCAACACAGGGAAGACCAAGAAGCTCTTCATCGATTTCAGAAGATCACATGATGATGATCATGCTCCAATTGTCATCAATGAGGACAAAGTGGAGTGTGTATCAAGCTTTAGGTTCCTTGGGATCTATATCACCCGGGACCTGTCATGGACAGCTAACACCAGGCCACTGCTGAAAAAGGCATGGCTACTGCTGTTTTTCTTAAGAATGCTGAAAAAAGCTGGCCTCCCTTGACTGGTGCTGCTGACTTACTGCTAGTGCACCACAGAGAGTAGTTTAACCCATTATATTTGTGTGTTATCTCAGCTGCACAGCTGCTGATCAGAAATCTCTATAGCAGGCTATGTTGAAAGTGCAGAGGATTGTCAATGTGCAGCTTCCAGTCCTGAAAGACATCTGTAGCACACACTGCCTCATGAAAGCCACCAGTATCTGCATGATTTCCATTTACCCATGCCACAATTTATTTGAACTTTTCCCATCTGACAAATGTTAGAGCCTTTCATGCATGGACCTCAAGGTTCAGAAGCAGTTTCATTCCAAGAGCTATAAACACACTCAATCAGTCCACTAAGGTTCCTGGTAGAACACTTTGCACTGTATGTATATGTACATTGAACTTATGTTTTCATATTGTATATTTTCATTGTTTTATTGTGCTATTTTGTCATTTTATGGGAAGATTTGTTTTATGGAGAAGTTGCACATTGAATCTCACTGTGTACGGTGTACAATGACAGCAAAGGATTTAATTCAATTCAATATAGCACGTAACATATCCATCATCCATTATCCAACCCGCTATATCCTAACTAAAGGGTCACAGGGGTCTGCTTGGAGCCAATCCCAGCCAACACAGGGCGCAAGGTGGGAAACAAACCCTGGGCAGGGCACGGGCACACCCACACACCAAGCATACACTAGGGACAATTTAGAATCACCAATGCACCAAACCTGCATGTCTTTGGACTGTAGGAGGAAATCGGAGTACCCAGGGGAAACCCACACAGACACGGGGAGAACATGTAAACTCCACGCAGTGAGGACCCTGGAAGCGAACCCGGGTCTCCTAACTGTGAGGCAGCAGCGCTCATGTAACATATACTATATGTATTCAATTATACATAATATACATTTGCTAGTATGTTTATACATAAATATACAGTATGTATGTGCTCAACAAAACAAAAGAAAAACCATTCACATAGGCACAAAGCATTGATTACAAAGACTAGTAAGGCTTCTTTAAAGTAGGAACTCCATTCCCATCGCTTCTGGTAGCTGGTTTGATTTATGTTATTTTTTTAGCTGCAACAAGTTTGGTGTCATACTGACACAGGAATCAGCCTTTGAAAAGGCAACTGCTTTTCTCAGCGTTAACATGTGAGAGTCTGTGCTGATGGAAAACAACACAGCAGGTTCCTTCTCAATGGAACACATCTCTGAGGTGGCACCAGCTTCTGGTCAGAATATACAATTCAACATGACTGCATTGTGACTAAACAGTTTTTTTTATGACTAACAATATAAACCATATGTTTACATGCTGTTTGTCCACTCATTTCATAGCAGGAAATTACTTACATAAAACAAACATGAAAAACTTTTTAAACACTATACACAGATAGGTAAACATAGATTGAATACTGTTATTTTATAAGATTACAGCTAATTTAACTTGTATATGCTATATTAAAATTTACTGACCCCTGGGACAAATAAACTTTTTCAAGAAAGGCAAGACAGCGAAACTGGGATCGATGTATGTGATTTTCCTAGGCAATATAAGATGTCTGGTCATCTTACTATTATTTCATTAGCTTTACTCTTGCATATCTTTACTACTAGGTTAAAAAAACTACTTTTTTATATCAAGGTGCCTCCAAATGTATTTCTTGTGTGAATGACGATTGCCCTTAAGTTTGGAAAAATGTATTTACTCTGCTGTTTTTCTATAAACTGAGGCTTCCCTGTGTTTCCTTGGCTCCCTCAATTGTGTTCCATTTTCCTTGTTGAATTTCAGATGAATTGCATTATGAATACAGTGGAACCTCTAGATACGATCAACCATGTATGCGAGAAATTCAAGATAAGAGAAAAGTATGAGAGAAAAATTTGGATCTAAATACGAGCATTGGCTCATTTAACGAACCACGAGCCAGGCTGTGGTTATGTGTGACGCGTTTCCTGATCCGCCTCGACTCGAGGATTCACCCAAGCTGACGCTGCCAGCCTGTCAGCTCACTCAGTGTTCCTTGTTCTCTCGTAGCGCAAGGATCTACGTGTTTGTGCGCTTGTGATTTCATTGTTTCGCTGTAGCAGTTCGCTGTATAAGCGTATCCAAAAATATCGCAGACATGCAGATGAAGAATAGGAGACGATTGCCCTGAAGAGGAGAAAGAGAGAGAGAGAGGCGAGCGAGAGAGATAAGGAGAGAGAGAGGTGCACGCGAGCGAGCGAGTGAGAGAGAGAGATAAGGAGAGAGAGATGCGCATGAGAGAGAAGAACCATCAGCTCAGTTATGCTCACATGACACTCAGCAGACAAAGTGTATCCATACTACTTATATTGCAAGACATCGCTCGTTTTATCAAGTCAAAATTAATTAAAAAATTTAGCTCGTCTTGCAAAACACTCGTAAACCAAGTTACTTGCAAGGCTCCACTTGTATATATTATTTATCAATGTTATTTGTTAGGAAAATTGATTTTTATGTTGATATTTTTGGGGGTGCGGAACGGATTAACTGGATTTCCATTATTTTCAATGGGGAAGTTTGTTCTAGATATGAGAAATTCGCTATACAAGCTCAGTGCTGGAACGAATTAAACTTGTATCTTGAGGTTCCACTGTACTCTAATGAGATGATTATGAATATTGACACCTAGTGAAGGCATTACACAGAAAATATCTAATGGAAGTGGCAGAAAAAAATGTACATGCCCAGTTTTTAGAAGAGGCCTTGCTGACCTAAATAAAATATCTGAAAGCAGAGGTGTCAAACTCAGTTCCTGGAGGGCCACACTGGCTACAGGTTCTTGTTCCAGCCACTTTCTCCATTAATAATCAAAAACTAATGTTGATGGAATATACCATGTTGCCTTGATTTTAATTGACTTGCGTTTTCATTGTTTTTTTCTTTAACCAGTAGCCAAAAAATAATGAGATATACAATGAAACAAAAGATGACCAGATAAATAAGTTCCCAACAAAATAAATTAGATTCCATTTGCACCCGTGTCTTTCATATAATACAGTATGTGTTTAATTAACATATTTCCAAAGAAAAAAAAGTAAAAATTTGCCACAAAGCGTTTGGATGGTGATCTCAGGGGAAAAGAATATCAGTTGTAGAAATGATTGGTGTGGCAGAATGAGGGTGCTAAAACGACACACAATTAAATAACAGGCTATGTTAGCAGCTAAATTTTTCTGACCCCAAAGTAATCTGGTCGTCTGTTGGCTTCCTTTGCATCTCATTTTTGTTTGACTGCCAGTTAATAAAAAAACGATTTAAACAAGTCAATTATCATTAAGGTAGAAGAGGAGCAGTAAGTAGCTACAAATTAAGAAAATGTTTGGGGCAAAAAGAAGCAGCCACTGTGGCTCTGCAGTATCTGAATTTAACACCCTGTCCAAAAGGAACAATTTTACACTTTAAACCACAGTTTAAGCAGCCCTGAATCTCAAGGAATAAAACTTAATTTTCCGTATGGAATTCAAGATGAAACTTGGGATCTATGTTAATGTCCTGAAGGACTGGGCATACTTGAGACAAAAATCCCTGTAGACTCATAAGTAACTACTGTCTAAAAGGCACATTGGTATCTTCATAAAATGTGCCTCTCGGCTAGCTAATTTCCAGCAGCCCTCCCAACTATCCCCTAAATCATTTCCCTGGAATGTTACTTATTTGCGAGATCAGACAGGCCTGTGCTGGGTGTGCAGTTGTTGCAGTTTGTTCAGTCTTGTTTTAATATACAACACCTAATTTTCTACAATGTAGGAGAGAAAGAGATCATATGTTTTTATTGTTTTTAGGGTATATGGGCATATGAAATATGTAACAAATGCTTCTAAGCAACACAAAGTAATAAATGGAGATGCTTTACACACACACTGCAAAATTCAATATTAATGTGGATATCGTGAAGAATACATGTTTGTTTTGTTTGATTTAAACACAACATTACACATTTACTTTGCAGCATAAACCTGTCTCAGTCTTGTGTTCTACAGTTTGACACTAGTGCTGAAGCAGGCTACTTTCCATAAAATAACATAATACCTTTCCAGGCACTAGATATATTAGTGCTTCTTCTTCCTTGCTCAGTGAGTCCTTGTGTTGACCTTTTTTGCTTCTGCATCAAGTCTCCACTGTGCCTATTCAGGTCCTGTTAGCTGAAGAACATTAGTAATGGTCACACTCAATTCATTTATTTAATTTTATTATTAAAATAAGCATGCTCTCGGCTGTCAATATTTGTTGTGAGAACCTCTGACAGCAGTAAAATGGTGTCTTGTTGGACCAGTGTGCAATAGGAGTAGTAGACTGTGTTTTTGTCATTTAAAATGTCAGAATGGCTTCATGTTTGATTCATTTGTCAGCTACCACCAACTGATTACACTCTTAAAGTCTCATACATTTTTTGCAGGATTGAGGCTTGGACATTGAACAATTTAGAGGTACATGCTTTTTTTGCTTTAAATTGCTAGCTTTTGAAAACTACAGTATTTTGGTTAGCATTTGGCTTTGTGCTTCTGAAAGCTGCCTCTCTGAAAAGTATTTTTTGAATTGTTGACACAGTGTAAAATAAATGAAAATCTACTATCTGTCATCTCATCACTTGCAATAAATTTTTCAGTCCACACTTTTTAAAATCATAGCTATAGCAGGCTATAATCAATTATATTATGTAGGGGGTTGCTGCCAGGGTAAGGCACTTTGTTGTGCTAGTATCAAATATAGGAATTTAAAGTTTAAAATTGTTTTTAGGAATTCCTAGGTTTCTTGACCTGTCCAATTCATGTCTTCCAGCTTATGTGGAAATTTATATAACCATTGGTGGGAGCAAAGTTAAAAAAAAAGAGAGAGTCTAATAGCTTCTGCAGCAGGTCTAAATTATTTAACCCTGCTGCTTATTGCTTGATAATTAGCAACTGGGGTTCAGCCTCTACCAGTCTTACAGGCCCAGACAAACATAATGCACATGGCAGAGCAAAATAAATTAAGAAATAATATTTAAAAAGAGGACGTCTAATTTCGTAGATTTAATCCTTCACTTAGCAGGTCCAGTATGATGTCATCTGTGTCCCAGTTGCTCAGTTCCACCACTGCTGTCTACATCTGTACTCAGCAAACTTCTGCAATCTCTGATCAAACTTTGAGTCACTACTTGGAATGTTTGCTGACTATGCCATCATCATCCTTAGAGGGACCTTCCGTAATTCAGACTTTCCTGATTTACATTTCATAACTGATATTTTGACATCTTCCAGCATGACCAAGGTTTACTTGGAGGTAGGTTGGTATTTTATCTCAGTGCCAACTTTGGTGCGATGTACAGTTGTTACCTCTTCACAACTGACCATGAACTAACTGTTGTGGCTGCATCTCACTTTCAATTACCAGGGAATTTGCTTCTGAAGCACACAGTTGTGTAGTGTTTTATTCTACCTGCTCCACCGTCATATGTTGAGACCTCAGTGCTCCCCAGAAGGAATGGAGCTATTTCTACTATTGGTTAAGCTACAGTTTAATTTGCTGCTACATCTAGGATCCATCAGCTTATAACATAATCCATGAAACCTGGATGCTCATCTGCCAAATGGTGACACTGAGGTGAAGACCACACTGGATATCAGAAACCTGAAACATTGTAATGTGTTAGCTAACTTTCATTTAAGATTACTGTACAATTATTTATTTTAGTGCACATTTTGGCAGTACTTCAAAGCTTATTTTAATGGATTGCAGAGTGATTCTTCCTATTTGAACAGGAGTGAGGACTGTCAACATAGTGAAATTTAGTCATGCAGGTCACCATTGGTGGTTTATTCTGTCCAAGACAGCGGAATCAGGTGCAGAAATGCAATGATCCACCAATGATGCCAAGCATGCAGTGAAGCGACCCCTGCTACCTATCATGTTGCCTACCAAAATGCTCATTCTACATATTCCAAAGGTCATTTACACTACCAGTATTTATTTGCTGCCTAGATTTAACTGACCTAGGCTCATTCAAGCATTACTGATGTGCCATCAAATGTGTGGTTTGGAAGTTAACCCATACTGCTATTCTCACTTTCCTGTTGGGCAACAAGGCAAAGCTGCCTGAATGATATCTTTACACTTAACACTAGAATTACCAGAGCCAATGAGAAAACTCATAAATCCGGCCCACCTTAAATCCGTTCGCACCTCTCCGTCAGCGTCTTTTGTCTTGTAAATGTGCCGATTAAGACAAGCAGCAAGCAGCCTGCTATTCCATCCCCCACTGTCGCAGAACGTTCACTAAGTTCTCCCAGCTCATGCCTTGTTTGATTATCTAGGAGTGAACTGCTGGAGTCTTAGAGTGGAAATAATAGATCATTATTTGGAGCACATGCATTTCACGTGTATTCCGTTTCTACAGTAATCTGTTAAAACAGAAACGTTTTCATATTTTAGTAATAAATGTTACAAAATGTAGGCATAAACTATAGAATGTGTGAAGCCTGAAGTCCAAAGATCAAGTAAACACTTTCACAAAAGGTTCAAGGATGAAACAACAGCTTCTGTGGCGTAGCGGTATGATTTGCTGACTTGTAATCAAGAGGCAACCGGTTTGATCCCCACTGTCTCCTATATTTACTGTTTTCAGTAGTGAGTTGCTCTTATTGTTAATATTATACAGTACAAACATACATTTGGTTTGCGTCTGTAACAGACTGTGTACATTTATAGTACTGTACTTGTAAAAGTTACGTTTTTTTTTCACTTTTATTCTCTCACGATCACGATACATACTACCGCCCTAGGGATCTGACGCTGTTAGTTTTTATTTGAAACTGGGAATAACTGTAAATGTGAGTAGTGTTTTGAGGCAGTGGAACTGGACATTCTCTGATCTGGAGGTATAAAAGCTGACACACAAATGGTGGTGAATCTGCCTTCTTCATATTTCACCGTCACTTTATTTTTTTTTTTTTATTCAGTTTTATTGAGTGTTCCTGCTCACGCAGAATTAGTATGCACCCTATGGTGTATAATGTCACAAAAAAAACACAGATGTAGATATGATATTTTGAAGAAATCATTTTATGACATGAATAGTACAAATCAGAAAACATCATCGCACTAATGCAATATTATTTGAAAACGAACAGTGTCAGATCGGGTGTGAATTTACGCTGGCGCTGTTACTTAGAGTCAGATCAGGAGAGGTGGGGGGGGGGTTTATGTCATTGAGAAAATAAAAGTGAAAAAAGCTAACTTTTACCCAATGTCCCATATATTTGTCTCGTTCTATTTTTTCTCCATGCTGCAAGAACCGTCTTTCCTACATTTACGACCTGTGTACCTATTCTGTAATAGAAACCACAGCATAGAGAAAAGTGTGCGCATTGCAACAGGGACATTATATGGGACACTGGGTATAAATTTATGGTACTTGTAAAAGTTGGCTTTTTACAGTTTTATTCTGTCAATGAGAATCACGCTCTAACATTCCCCCCAGCCTGCCTGCCTCTCCTGATCTGACTCTAAGTAACAGCGGCAGCGTAAATTCACACCCGATCTGACGCTGCTCGTTTTCAAATAATATTGCATTAGTGCAATGCCGTTTTGTGATTGGTACTATTCAGGTTATAAAATGTTTTCTTCATAATGTCACATATACCTATGTCTGTGTTTTTTGTTTTTTTTTGACATCATACACCATAAGGTGCATACTAATTCTGCATGAGCAGGAGCACTCAATAAAACTGAATAAAAAAAATAAAGTGACGGTGAGGGGCAGCACGGTGGCGCAGTGGTAGTGCTGTTGCCTCGCAGTTAGGAGACCCGGGTTCGCTTCCCGGGTCCTCCCTGCGTGGAGTTTGCATGTTCTCCCCGTGTCTGTGTGGGTTTCCTCCGGGCGCTCCGGTTTCCTCCCACAATCCAAAGACATGTGGGTTAGGTGGATTGGTGATTCTAAATTGGCCCTAGTGTGTGTTTGTGTGTGTCCTGCGGTGGATTGGCACCCTGCCCAGGATTGGTTCCTGCCTTGTGCACTGTGTTGGCTGGGATTGGCTCCAGCAGATCCCCGTGACCCTGTCTTCGGATTCAGCGGGTTAGAAAATGGATGGATGGAAGTGACGGTGAGATATGAAGAAGGCAGATTCACCAGCATTTGTGTGTCAGCTTTTATACACCTCCAGATCAGAGAATGTCCAGTTCCACTGCCTCAAAACACTACTCACATTTACAGTTATTCCCAGTTTCAAATAAAAACTAACAGCGTCAGATCCCTAGGGCGGTAGTATGTATCGTGATCGTGAGAGAATAAAAGTGAAAAAAAAAGCTAACCTTTACAAGTACAGTACTATAAATATACACAGTCTGTTACAGACTCACCTAAATGTATGTGTGTACTGTATAATCTATACTAATAAAAGGCAAAGCCCTCACTGACTGACTGACTCACTGACTCATCACTAATTCTCAAACTTTCCGTGTAGGTAGAAGGCTGAAATTTGGCAGACTCATTCCTTACAGCTTACTTACAAAAGTTGGGCAGGTTTCATTTCGAAATTCTACGCGTAATGGTCATAACTGGAACCTATTTTCGCCCATATACTGTAAAAGACTGCAGGTCGATGGCCGTGGGAGGCGGAGTTCCGTGTTGCATCATCACGCCTCCTACGTAAGTACGTAGAGAACAAAGAAGAGCTCCAAAGAGCGCTGAACAAAACACGCATTTCACAATTGAGAATATGAAGCAAATGACGCATACAAACATATTCATAAGTGCAGCTACTGCAGAAACAAAGCACGCTGTGAATCGTAAGTTTGAATTAAGTTTATAGACACTCTCCAGCTGCCGTTTGTCATGCCCACGACAAAAACGGTATTCGCGAGATAAAAGTTTAATGAGAAGACACAAGGTATAAACAAGACTTTGGATCACTTTGTAACGGAGTTAAAATTGCTGTAGCAAGAAACTTTTAAGTGCCGGGTCTTAGCTAACTTTAAATAAAGCTGTGGACATTGCGAGATCGCATGAGATAGCACGAGCACAGCTGAGAAGCTTTGATGCATGTACTCCAAGCGGCTCACGTCAACTGACTTTGCAGGACTGGAAAAGATTAAATTAAGTTCATACACACGCTTCCGCTAAATATTCGCAGGCAAATCCACAACTTAATACGGGAATGCCTGTTGAACATCTTACATTCACGAGTACCGATTTGGGTGCTGAACACTTCGATGAATGAAACCTGTTATCTTTACATCAGTTGACAAACACGGAATGTAACTTGGAACACAACACATCCTCCAAATACGAACCTGATTGAAAGAAATAATGATAATCAAATCCTTGATGACAGCAACACTCATAACAGTCACAAAACTATTACATTGACAATCAGGTTACGTTATTTTTAAAATGTTTCCTTTTCTTAGCACAAGCACAGCTGAGAAGCTTCGATGCATGTACTCCATAACGCGTTAAAGAAAATAACTTTTGTCAATGCATGATTTCCTGGTACACCGACTACATTGATGCACACATCAGAGCTATAAAAATGTAAGAGTCTGAAAAAAAGCGCGTTGCTAGGACTGATTGGAGGCAAATTTCATTTCAAAAGACTACCTGACGGAAGCCTTGTTAAAAGCGTGGTTTTGTGCAAACTGTGTAAAAAGGAGTTTGCATACCACCGAAGCACTTCAACCTTACGGTGCCATCTAAATGCAAAACATGTTACAGCGAGCACAGAAACTGTGTATGCTGTTAGCACTAGCAGTACGAGTTCAACTACCGACAAAAGGTGTCGGCAGCCCAAACCTGATGAAATGACCGGCTTCAGGACCAAAATTAGTAAGTCAACATCGGTCAAACTTACAAATTCTCTTGCAAAATGGATGCTTTGGACTGTAGACCACTAACAATGGTGGAGGATAGGGGGTTAGAAAATGTGCTACAGTTAGGACGGGAAAGAAAACACGGAGATTGTTTCATCAGCTTTATGACACTGAAAAGCAAGCAAAATTAGATGCATTACAGAATGCAGACTTTGTGGCTCTTACTGGGGATCATTGGACTTCTGTGACCGTTAGTAATTCTAATTACATCTAATTACAAAATGTTCAATGATCACACTGTTTTAGCCTAATGTACAAAATAATTTTCGCTAAGGTTACTCAGAGTTTAAAGGTGAAGCTGGTCAGATTACCTTTTATGTTTCTGCCTTATTTTTTTAAGAAGAAAAACTACACTTTATGTTGAAATTTTTGTTATTATTATTTAAAGACAATACCATTCTGAAAATGTAAAGTACTTAAAATACCACTTTATTTTTAAGTCTGCCCAATTTTAGCCAGGGATGATGTTTTTGTTTCTGTTTTGAATTGAAATGCAGTTTAAATGCATTTTTTTTTCCCAGAAATTAAAAGAACTTGAGTTTACAATATTCTTGTCAATGTCTATTATTTGATTCTGTCACCCACTAAAACCCTTTTAAATTAAAACGAACATTTGCGCTTTGGGGCAAATTTTCTTGTGCGATTACATACGATGAATCAAGATTAATTAATTACAAAGCCTCTAATTAATTAGATTATTTTTTTTAATTGAGTCCCACCCCTAATATATATATATGTAGATATGTATATGAATATACATGTATATATGTGTATATGTCTGTATATATATATATATGTGTGTATATATATATGTGTATGTACACTCACCTAAAGGATTATTAGGAACACCTGTTCAATTTCTCATTAATGCAATTATCTAATCAACCAATCACATGGCAGTTGCTTCAATGCATTTAGGGGTGTGGTCCTGGTCAAGGCAATCTCCTGAACTCCAAACTGAATGTCAGAATGGGAAAGAAAGGTGATTTAAGCAATTTTGAGCGTGGCATGGTTGTTGGGGCCAGACGGGCCGGTCTGAGTATTTCACAATCTGCTCAGTTACTGGGATTTTCACGCACAACCATTTCTAGGGTTTACAAAGAAAGTATGCGGCAGTCCTGTGGGCGAAAATGCCTTGTTGATGCTAGAGGTCAGAGGAGAATGGGCCGACTGATTCAAGCTGATAGAAGAGCAACTTTGACTTAAATAACTACTCGTTACAACCGAGGTAAGCAGCAAAGCATTTGTGAAGCCACAACACGCACAACCTTGAGGCGGATGGGCTATAACAGCAGAAGACCCCACCGGGTACCACTCAACTCCACTACAAATAGGAAAAAGAGGCTACAATTTGCACGAGCTCACCAAAATTGGACAGTTGAAGACTGGAAAAATGTTGCCTGGTCTGATGAGTCTTGATTTCTGTTGAGACATTCAAATGGTAGAGTCAGAATTTGGCATAAACAGAATGAGAACATGGATCCATCATGCATTGTTACCACTGTGCAGGCTGGTGGTGGTGGTGTAATGGTGTGGGGGATGTTTTCTTGGCACACTTTAGGCCCCTTAGTGCCAATTGGGCATCGTTTAAATGCCACGGGCTACCTGAGCATTGTTTCTGACCATGTCCATCCCTTCATGACCACCATGTACCCATCCTCTGATGGCTACTTCCAGCAGGATAATGCACCATGTCACAAAGCTTGAATAATTTCAAATTGGTTTCTTGAACATGACAATGAGTTCACTGTACTAAAATGGCCCCCACAGTCACCAGATCTCAACCCAATAGAGCATCTTTGGGATGTGGTGGAACGGGAGCTTCGTGCCCTGGATGTGCATCTCACAAATCTCCATCAACTGCAAGATGCTGTCCTATCAATATGGGCCAACATTTCTAAAGAATGCTTTCAGCACCTTGTTGAATAAATGCCATGTAGAATTAAGGAAGTTCTGAAGGCGAAAGGGGGTCAAACACCGTATTAGTATGGTGTTCCTAATAATCCTTTAGGTGAGTGTATATATATGTGTGTATATGTATATGTATATATATGTATATATATATGTGTGTGTCTACCAGCAACACTCATGACAATGACAAAACAATTACATTGTCAATCATGTTACGTTATTATTAAAATGTTTCCTTTTCTTTTTCATTACTTCTTTAACACACTACTTCTCCACTGCTGCTCCGTGTTTGACATGCCTGCCATAAGTTCTGCCACATACTTTTTTAGTACACCAGGATCAATTCTTTCTGGTCAAATGGCTTTGTTGAAATGTAATCTTCTGAGTAATAGGAAGACTTTTGATATACATTTTTTCAAAGCAGGCACCAGTAGGATGGTACAAATGTGAAGCATCCAGTCCAGAGTTGTTAACACTAGAATTACCAGAGCCTACAAGCAGAGCCGGATTAAGATGAAATTGGGCCTGATGCTGCAGCGCAAAAAAGGCCTATTTTTTCTCGGCGTTGGTGCATGTGCATTCGACACTCACCATACATGCGCACTCAGACCGACCATGGAGCCTAAATTGCTTGCGATGCAACCAGCCAGCTTTTACAGAACATGAATAATAATAACAGAACATGAATAATAACTATCATAACAACTCTAGATTAACATCAAACTATATAACATCAACATTCAATAGCAATTGTCTGAAAAGTGCACTTAATGCAGAAAACCTAACATTGAAATACACAAAATTTCGCAATTTTCTTACGAAACAGAGTAAGAAAAAATTAATTTGCAGAGACATTGGGTCAAAGTGACTCAGTTCAGGCTCTTGAGGGTAAAAATTTGTCCATGATTTAAATTTTATAATAGACCAGAATCCTGTCAAGGATTTTAAAAATTCTAAACATCCATGCCAGGCCCGTGGGCCGGCTTTTAGTTTTACCTTTACAGATAACCATTTAAATAGCCATCGATTTTTACTGCACAACTAACTTTCAAGGTGAAAAATTTACTACGTGGCACTTACAGAACAACACTAAAGTGCCAAGAATCCCCAAGATATTGCAAAAAACACAGCTAAATTACCGAGTAAACTGTTTAACATAAATTTGATAGCATTAACTTGAAATCTTCGGTTAACAATAAACACAACAACATTATAGTTACGTCACAGCTTGTCTGTGCGGCCCGCATAACAGATCCTAGTTAGCATTAAACTTGTACAAAATGATTACTATCGCTTGTGATTGAATCATTCTGCATCTTCGGCGTTACTTATTGACTTTTCTTACTTCTGACAAAAGCACGTTTTCCCATGGCATTACGGTACCAGAAACATCATCTGCTAGTATAGTTGCAGCCGCAAAGTCGCAACTGAAGTGCTAGGCTGCAGTCCGTGGCCCACTACCGGGCTGCGAGAGTACTGCCAGCAATGGAGACTCACTCAGTGAAAGGAGACAGCAAAAAGGCTGACCCCTTCACTGAGGACACTTTTCAGAACGCTAGGCGGGCGGGGCTTTGCAGTGGCCCAGAAAGTGGAGAGAGACCACGGTGAGAGAGTATAACAACAAAGTATTTTTATGTTTCTGACATTTTTCCCCATATGACACGAGTCCACAGAAATATCGTTACTACGAAGTACATTCAGCAGCAGATACTTTCCTTACAACGAAGTGACCCTGAAATGCTTGAATGAATCATCCATAGAGCAGTTAGTTCTGTGGTCACAGCTCAGCTGTGGACATTTGCACAACGATCCCCAAACAGAAACACTGTAAAAAAAATGTTCTTTCTTCGAACTTTCCTTGTACTGTTTTTTTGCTGTTTTAGTTTTTCGTGGTTTTAAGTTATACCTTTTCCTTATCGCTCGTCAACATTTGAAAAACATCCATTAGAATTTAACTCAATATCACCCTTCTATAGAAACGACATACTTGTTATATGCAGAAAAGCAGAAAAATCTTGGGTTGCAAACGTATGCGAACTGCTGCATTTGAAGACGCAGAAAAAGCCGTTTTTATGTGGTTGTTATGATGCTTGTTCAAGACACATTCATATTAATGAGGCACTCATTCAAAAATATATGAGGTTTTTAAACTCTCTTGGGACCCGGACAAACAATCTCACACGTGGCAATAGCGTTTCAGGATGCACTTCAGCATGTCATTCCCGTTTCCGGGTATCCCAGATCCCAAAAGAGTTCAGAAACCTCACAATATGAAGAAGAAAAGAATAATTTGGCTTCTGATTGATAACGGCGCTGACCACAACATGCTTCCGCACTTAGATAATGTTCATGTTGAATTCCTCCCACCCAATTGCATGGCAGTGCTTCAGCCATTGGATTTGGGCATCATTCACACCCTGAAAATGTATCATCTCAAGGAAATGCTAAGAAAAATTCGTCAGCATAACTTGTAGACAGGAGAAGATCAAAATAACGTGAAAGAAGCTATTGAAGCTGCTTCCATTTCCAACATCCTATCTTTGTGATGCACATTTTCTGCAGTGACAGCAACCAAAACAAGATTAAGGAGTAGACTGAACAGAAGCAATACACTTCGCGTGTCACTGTCTTCCATCCTCCTCAGATGGGATTGTCTGGTTGCAGGAAAACAAGCTCAGGGCTCTCACTGATTCTGCATTATGGTAGGCTGTATAATTTCTATATAAGCTGTGTAATTTACTAAATTATAACTTAATAATAATAGAAATGTAATGCAAATTGTGTATAAAACTGCCCTACGAACCCGCCCATAATCACCCCATAAACTCCAACCTCCAACAACCCACCGGTCCCTGGAAAAATTTGCTTCTAGTAAAGCGGTCCTTGGTGTCAAACAGGTTGCGGACCACTGGGCTACACTACTGGCTGGGCTGCTGAGACTGCCCACTGGGCAGAACTGACCATCACGAGTAGTAATAGCTTGCATATTTTGACTTTTTTTTTGCTCCAGTTTTATGTAATTTAGTATTGTAACAAACAGTTACTGCAGACTACAGCTGAAGATCTGAAGTGGACGCGAGAAGTTAGTGAGTAGTTTATTAACAGATTTTTGTGATTTTGAGCTTGTATAATTAGTGTAGGTCAGGGGGCATTTTGCTTATCGGCTTATTTTACAATATAAACTTTGAAGTAAACTTAGTAAAGTAAAATTGGATTCTTGGAGGATTTGTTTTCCAACTTGTATTACTGATTAATGAATTCAGTTAGCGTTTTCGCGATTTCAGTTCACACGAACAGGACTTTGCGCTGTTTACGTCACCATACTCTTACAAAGTTGAGAATGCGCCTGAGAATATCCAAATGGAACTGATTGAACTGCAGTCAGATTCTATTCTGATGGCAAAATACAACGAAGTTGGTGTGCCAGGATTGTATGCTTACCTGCCACCCTCATATGTGCAGATCCATAAGTTGGCATCGAGAGTACTGTCTATGTTCGGAAGCACTTACCTTTGTGAGCAATTGTTTTCGTTAATGAAAGCTACCAAAAACCCACATCGCTCAAGAATTACTGTCGAGCACCTTTCATCCCTCATAAAAGTTGCAGCTGCACAAGATTTCAAGCCTGATATTGACAAACTGGTTACTAACAAGACATGCTAAGTGTCAGGACAAAAGAAATAAATCTCACACTGTAAGACTCCTATATAAGCAATGAATATAATATAATGAATATAATATAATAATATAAGGACCTAGCTAAGAGGCTAAGACTCTAATTGTACGCTGTTGTACAGAGATTGTATGGAAATAAATAGCTTTTCTTTAAACTTTAAGTGTTACATTTTTTAAAGTTTTCCGTATTGGAAAGAAACCTACAGTAACTTTGTATAATAGTATAATAGTATTTGTTACAGTCCGGCCTGCTGACACACGTATGGCAGTCGAAGCGGCCCACCAATGGTAGTGAGTTTGACATGCCTGACTTATGGCATCTGCCACAAAGCTTTTCCATTTGCCTCATTGACGGAGAAAAGTGCTATATAGGTAGAAAATAGCAAGCATCTCTGCATTTATAAAGGTGGTTCTCAAGTGAGTCTGAACACTTAGCCTGTATCACTGCTCTTTTTATATTCAAGGTCATGGAGACCATTGTAAAGCAACAGCCTCTCTGTGCCCACCTCAACTGTAACCGACTCGTCTCTGGCCATCAGTATGACTTCCAACCCAGACATTCTACACATAACTTACTGTTATTAACCAATATTATTCACCCAGTGTCGGACGACTTTCTTCCTCAAATAACTTCATAAACTAAATAAAGTGCCATTTTTTTTACAAATGATTTCCTTACATCAGTTGTTCCCAGACAAGGATGACTGTTGCAGTGTTGTGGGATCTACTGAATGTAGACCTTTCTAGAATAGCTGAATGGACTGAATCTTGGTATATTTTATTCTGTGTTGGAAAGACAAAATTTCTCATCATCAGCTGTGCCTGTGATGCTGATACATCCCACTTGTCTTCCCAGGTCAAACACTAGTTGAGGAGACCAGTCAAACTCTTGTGGATGTTAATGTCATCTGACAACACTTGGGTGGGTTAAACCACATGTATATCTACTGGAAAAGGACAATACCTCAGCTAACTCCTCCAGGTGAGCAGCGTATTATCTCCTATGTATCTTGTAGCATACAGAAACTTAGTTACTCTCCTGTGTAAGTTGATGCACTCTTCACTGACTTGTACCTGCTTTATTACATTTATAGACAGGCCATTCCATGTATGTACCTATGATCTAGATGACTCTAATACCACAAGAAGACATTGTGTTCAACCACTGGCCAAGCAATGATCCATGCCCAGCCTATTCCTGCTGTGTATTTTGTTGTAGAGGTCATGCCACAAGGTTTGGCAGGTCTGGTCCCAAGTTTAATCATCACTACATGCTGACCAGACAATCTGCAGCTGCACACCAAAGTAATCTTGCCTTAATTTACTTCTGTACCAGTCATTATGAAACCTCACTGTTGCCCAGAACAATAAAGCACTGAAACAACTGGCTAAATTGGGATACTTCAATTGGCATACTGTGCAATAAAGGAAATAATGGTATCTCTTGATATACTTAACAGTAACAGGATGTGAAGCCATTTTTGGTGCTTGCAGCATGTTTGCAGTCTTTGTTGCATGCATTCTTGTTGATGTTGTTTTATTTGTCAATGGCCTTCTACTGCATCGAAGGGTACAAAATAGCAACATACCATAGGCCAAGGATATGTGAGTCAATGGGTCTATTTTGGAACAGTACAGTCAGAGTCTTCTTTTTACGTGCCAGACACTTTAGTTGTTTTTGCTATGTTATTGAGGCACAGTTTCTTCATACTTTATTGCACATTATTTGTAATAATATTTTAGCACTTATTTATGTTTGTTTAGAAAATAAACTGACTTTTTCAAGTGTGATTGCCCATTTTTTGTCACACATATTGAAAATTATACCACTTCTAGTAGTAATATCCAGATCTGCTGGATTCATTTAATGATGTAATTTTCTGTTAGCAATGGGAAAGATATGACTGAAAAGATACAATAATACTCGTACAGCACTTAAGAACTTGTTTATTTATCATATTACAGGACTACTCCATCTAAAAATTATCTTTTTATATGCAACTTACTACATTTAGTCTGTAGTGATGGCCAGTAAAAATTTTTAAGTCTATGGACAGTGGACAACAGTAAACAATACGAAAATGTCCGTGACAAAACTATACGTTACAATTGTTACACAATCCACATGTGCATTCATCTAGTTGTATGCTTACAATTTACCATATTTTTGTAAAATATTGTTTAATAAGTCAACTTCAGAAAATGTTCTTGTTGAGTTAAAATGAAGACCCATCTCCTCCCCTCATTTACTGATCATGAGCACAAGTAAGAGCTTATTTTATTGGCTAACATTGCCAATTTGATGTGATATCGACAGTGCAAAGTTCACCCAGGGGTGAGTACAATTAAATATTTAAAGTTAAAGGAAAGCAAGTGAAAATATTATCAGAAAGAGAATATGCCAATATAACCCTCGATCTAACATACTTTAAGAAGCATGAAATCAATTCACCCATGCAGTTTTGTTACCTGCCACTAAATAATCCAAAGATACTCCAGCTGTGGATATTAATGTAAATGTAATGATGGGAGGCTGGCCTACAATTCAGATACTCGTTTGCATCTGACCTCATTCTATTTTAGTTCATGAGAGTGTTTTTTATAATATTTAGTAAAAAATGTACTACAAATAATGCATGTTTGGTTTATATGAGCATATGATTAAACGTGGATTATTCAGCATGAGTAGTATGAGATTATTTCATGGATGCTTTGATATTGTTTGCTGTTGTCCAACTTTGGTCACCGTATACTTCTGTTCTATCAGAAACATTTTCATTTCCAAACATCTCTTTTTTGCATAAAAGCATGAGACTAAATGTTTTTGTTGGCTATCACTACAAGGGACTGGTGGTAACTAACATATAAAGAAAACATAATTTTAGGGTGGAGCATTTGTTTAAGATAGAAAACAATAAAAATGCATTTCTAATTTTTTTAGTGTTTAAACATTCAGATATTAGATATATAAAATGATTTAGTTTCCTTAATCTGGAGGAAAAAAAAACATATTACTGATGAAATCTTTACTCCCACTAAATTTAAAATTTGACCATCAGCTTTTTTATACTCACTCTCTCTGTCTCCCTTGATTAAATAGACATTTTCTGAGTCCATCCAAGTTGAACAGCTGCTCTCCAAGTTTTGGTGGTAACAGCGCCAAATTCTTTTAGTCAAATTATACAATATCCTACAGGGATGATGACTTTTTCCTAATCCCAATTTATAGGGATTTGCTTTTTTTTCCTTTTCTTAAAAAACAACTTTAATTGAGAGTTTTTAAATGTGAATTAAAACTATAATAGTATGATAGGAGTTGTGGAATAAAACATTTTGCCTAATGGTTTTTCTAATCATTTTGCATTTTTAATCTTTCAGAACAATGTACTGTAGGTGTTAATTTAGAAGGTGAGTAACTAACAGTATATCCACTATGCTCTCATTTTGACTAATTTAGAACACAAAGAACACTAATGCCAGTATCCTGTTGATCAGTTTTAACTCTGCAATACAATCTTGCCACAGCAGGTGGTAGGGACGCTAAGGGTGTTGGATGTGGGCACTGGCACCTGCAACTGGATATTAGAGTTCCTTACGTAGAGATGGCAGACAGTCAGAGTAGGCAGGAATATACCAGAATCCATCATGATGAGCACAAGATCACCTCAAGGCTGTGTACTGAGCCCTTTATTGTTTACTTCTCTGCCAATTTCAAAAACAATTACATTATAACGTTTGCTGATGAAACCACAGTTGTGTAGATATCATCAGTAATAAGGATGAGTCAGTTTATAGAAGAAAGGTGGAGCAGTTGATAATTTGGTGCAAATCTCATAATCTTGGCTCAAAAACTGACAAAAATAAATAAAGGAAAGTCAACCCCAACTAACATTCTCCATTAACCATCAGTGGTTCTGTTGTAGAGACAGTAGATAACACAAAGTTTCTGGAGGTACACCTTAGTTACTCCTACAAGTATCTACATTTTGGATTGATAGCACCATGGTGCTAAAATAAATTTCAAATGAAAACACTCGATTCAAGACCTTTGTTGCCAATAGAATCTCAATGATCAGAGTTCATTCACAACCCTCACAGTGGAAACAATTAACAAAAGCCCTGAATCCAGTCAATCAAGCATCCAGAGGGATAAGCATAGAAAACTTCATCAGAAGCATCGTATGGTCACAGGGTCCAAGTTTCTTACTGAACATGAGTGGCCAAAAGACCAAATCAATTGAATGATTCAATTTTTGAAAATGATCCAGAAGTTAAAACTTGTGCAGTCAACATGACAAGAGTAGATGAGACTACAGAGCCCATCAACAAACTAATTACCCACTTTTCAGAATGGCTACACTTGAAGAAAGCAGTGGCTCGGCTCCTCAAGTTTAAAGACATACTGCTGTACTTAAAAAAATGAAAGAAAAACATTTCAACTAGAAGTTAGTCTATCTAAAGGTAACCCAAAGGAACAAAAAACATCCTGGAATTCTTTACAAGCATTCACACATTGCTTCTCTTATATTGCAGCATATTCACAAAAAAGCTGGACAGCTACGTCAGAAATATTCAGTACCACAAGTAAACTCAACTATCAGAAAGATCATTTCAAAGTGCACAACATGCAGAAGATGCAATGCGAAAGAAGGGGAGCAAAAAATGGCAACCTTTCTCTAAGGTTGGAGTTAATTATTTCGGTTCCTTTCAAGCCAAAAGAGGAAGAAGTATGGTCAAGAGGTACGGAGTAATTTTCACTTGTCTAATAATCAGAGCCTGTGCACATAGAGATTGTACGCAGCTTGGACACTGATTCATGTATCAATGACATGCACCGATTTATTTGCAGGAGAGGACAAGTTAAAATCATGCGCTCAGATAATGGAACTAACTTTATTGGATCAGAAAAAGACCTACGAGAAGCAATTAAAAACCCTTGACCAAGAAAAAAATAAGCAACCCTATGATGAAGAAAGAAATCAATTAGATTTTCAATCCACCATCAGCCTCTCATTAAGGTGGAGTATGAGAGAGACAAACCAGAAGCATAAGAAAGATTCTAAACTCAATACTTAAACCCAAAATGCCTCATGAGCTCTTTTCTAAAAATGACCAGTACACTTGAAGAAGCTAAAAGCAAGTTCAATACATGGCTGATTTGTTTTGGAAAAGATATACCAAAGAGTATTTGACAGTACTTCAAGAATGTCAAAAATGCCTAACACCAACTTTTGAACCACAAGACGTTGTTTTAACTGTAGAAGATACAGCACCACGCAATTCCTGGGTAATGGGATGAGTCATCAAGACAATGCCAGATGCCAAAGGTACAGTCAGAAGAATTTATGTGAGACCAAAACCAGCACACTGAACAGACCTGTGAATAAACTGTGCCTGCTTCAAGAAACAGCTAATGTTAGAAATAAGAAATTCTTAAATGTTCGTTTGCAGTTAAAATTGTTAGTTATACAAAAACAATATTTAGAGTATAACAATAGTTTGTGTCTCTCATTGAAGTAAAATATAGTAATTGTCTTTGCTCCTGCATAAACAATTAGGGGCCGGAAATGTAAGAGCCAGTCTTAGAAAGTTAATGCTTTAAGTCTGCTTAATTTGAATAGAACATAATTTTCTTTCATTTCCATAACCATAGCCTGTAAGTTAATATGAGACAGAACTTTCTTGCTATATCTCAGATGCAGTAATAACAGTAATAACACCTCAGCCATTATCAAGAACGCTCATCAGCACCTCCACTTTTTATGAAGATCCAGGTAAGGTCTACAAGGTTATTGAATAGTTTTTTTTTTACCTCAGCAGTCAGACTGTTAAACCTTAATGGTTAATGTGAATAGTGTGATAATAAAGAGTATTTTAGCTTCATTTTTTTTTTATTTTGCACTGTTTTCATATAGTTTGGTGTTTTAAGCAAAATGCTATTTCATTTTTATGTATGTAAATGCATAGGAATGATTATTAAAGGAATTTGAAATGTTTTATCTACGACAGTATTTAAGGCTAGATTAACCTAGTCTGGTTGCCCAAGCAAAGACCAATTTCTTGACCAAAAATGAGTGGGAGACTCAGATCTTCAGTTAAAAAAAGTCAGTACCACATGGGTTGTGATGTGTGCCAATTTTTCTGGAAGTATCTATTTAACAGTACTTTAGCAAAAATGCATGTGTTTTGCACTTTTTGACCATACAACTGGATAACTGATGTGTGGATTATGCCACATGAGTAACCTGAGATATATTTTTTATTTTTCCATGAGACTTTTCTACATCATTTGCCATTGTACAGTATTGACGCTTTGACTTGTATTATAACAAGTTTTTTTTTATCTACTGTCTACATGAAAACATCAGATTTTTTTTTTTCTCAGCCATAAGCTATAAACTACTTGCAAGTACTATATAAAAACATATCGGCTTTTGGTCTCGTCCGATGCGAGAGATGGACGTCTGAAGTGGAGCTCCGCTAGCAGTGGTGCTATTTTTCATATTATTTGCTTATTATTCTGAGATATCCTGTATTTATTCAACCCGAGAGGGACCGCTACAGTATATGTAAACACATATAAACATGGCCAACAAGAAGGGGTCCGAAGAATCAAGACTAAAGCTACATCCAAGCTGCGATCAGCAAGCCCTAGTTCGAGATACGGCCTCTCAGAGACAGACCTGGATCAGATGGGCGAAAGTACAGACTCCTCGGGACCACGGTCCGCTACATCGTCGCCTGCTGAGAGCGAAAGGGGAGCGAAGGTGCGATCGTGAGTGCAGATGTGGATAGCTCGCCGATTGGAGAGGATTACCTGAAACTGGAAAAGGCCGGGAGGTCCGCGGCTTCAGTTACGCAATCACGCGGACTGGAGCAGCGGGGACACCGGCTTCAGCAGAGTCTGCTGCTTCATCTACGGTACAAGAAGGCACATTTCAGCTATCTGAACTGAAAGTGTTGCTCGCTGACCTCAGGCAAGATATAAAGAAAAGCGAGAAGGCTAATGAGAAAGCAACGGCAAAGGCACATGAGAGACTGAAACAGGAGATGAAACAGGCCAATGAATGTCTGCGACAGGAACTCCAACAGGCAAATGAAAGGCTTCGTCAAGAGATACAGTTTGAACTTCGACTGGTGCTGGGTAAAATTGAAGAGCGCATTGAGAAAAACTCGGCTAAACTGAGCACGCTTGCTGATCGATTGGAGCATCTTAGTGAGACATTCACGAATCGGATCGAAATAGCCGAACATCTAGCTGCCAGTGCCGAGGAAAGAGCAGTAAATGTCAGTTCGAATGTAAAAACTCGAGAAAAACTTGGAGACAGACTGGCTGCTTTAGAAGATGGGAATAGAAGGTATAATGTCAGAATTGAAGGCTTGCCGGAGAATCGAAAGTTTAAACCCGTGAAATTCGAACTGAACTTTTTCTAAAATAATCGGGGCTTACTTTAAAGCAGAATCTGAGATAGCAGCGCTTATCGCTGACGCTGATCAAACACCGCCAGACCCCACCAAGATCTTTTATAGTCCGCTTTGAACGATTATCATTTAAGTTAGAGGTGATGGAACTCCTCAGGAAAAAAGGAAGATATTAAATATGAAGATTGCCAAATTCGTCTTCCCTGACTTCTCTCCAGCAACAGCTATCAAACGCCGCCTTCTATAATATTAAACAGCTGCTACGGCAAGCCAATGTCAAATACGGCCTCCTGTATCCGCAAAACTGAAAGTGGAATGGCAGGGCATTTCTATGTTTTCGCTAGCAAGGAGGAGGCAGAAACGAGTTAAGAAAGCTGATCCCGGGACTATTCTGATACATAATTGTGAGTCATGGCGGTAAATGATAAAGCTAGGATTAATAATCTACTGTCTGATCTATTTGTTTCTAAAATACGGGTTTTTTATCAGCATATATTCTCATATTCTTATATTATTATTACTTACTTATTACTTATCATTACTTAGTATTACTAGGGCGCTAAATGTTTGTGTTTTATTGTGCTTAATTACGTTTTCCTCCTCTTTTTTTTTTTTTTTTTTTTTTTTTCTTTTCTAATTATTTCATGTGTACCCTAAATGAGACTGTTCAATATCATACCCTTGGTTTGCTGTTATTGCTATTACTGCATTAAGACTTGTTATGCTTGTTTTGGACACATCTATGTATATTAAGTGCAAAATTCTTTTCTTTTTTTTTCTTTTTCCTCTTTTAAAGACTATATTGGTAACAGATATCTCTATCTTTTAACCTTAAAGCCACTGCATGGGGGCTTGATGTGCTTTGGACGTGCTCTGTCTCTGGGTATGTCAGAGGACTGGGACTGCATGAAGTGGGTTTTAGCCTCACCTGGGGAGGCAAAAAGGGAGGGTGGGGGGTTAAGGGGGGAAGAGAAAGAGAGCAGGCTTGATCTATATCTAATCTATCATCTCAATCTTTATAATTATAACTATCAACGTAATAATAAGCTGCATGGCAACAACTCTTGGGGGAATAGGAAATTAAGACCTAAACTATTTCACTTCCAGTTAAGACTATAATATGACACCAAAAACTCAGAATCAGTGTCTCCATGATGGGACAGTTAACTTCGTAAGCTGGAATGTTAAAGGCCTGAATCACGAATTAAAGAGAAAGAAAGTACTTTCTCACCTAACAGGTCTAAATGCTAAAATAGTATTTTTACAGGAAACCCACTTACTAAGTAAGGATCAGTTCCGGCTGCAAAAAGACTGGACTGGCCAAATGTTCCATTCTAGTTTTACAAAGAAAACTAGAGGGGTGGGAATTCTCATACATAGAACAGTACCATTTGTAGCATCAGATGTAGTATTGGATCCTGAAGGGAGATATGTGATGGTCATGGGAGACTTATCTAACTGTAAAATGATTTTGATAAATGTTTATGCACCTAATGTTGATGATAAGGAATTTATACAAAATTTATTTGCATCCATTCCCAATCTGAACACTCATAAACTTATAATGGCTGGGGGCTTTAATTGTGTTCTAAATCCACTTTTAGATAAGACTTCCTCCACAGGGGAACGCAACTAACACCGCAAAGATAATTACAAAGTTTATAACTGATCACAACTTATCAGATCCCTGGAGGTTTTAAACCCAAATTCAAGAACATATTCTTTCTACTCACCAGTACATCATTGCTACTCAAGGATTGATTACTTCTTTATAGATAATAACTTCTTGCCTAAGATTAAATCTTGTAAATACGATGCTATTGTTATTTCAGACCATGCTCCGATGATCTTGGAGCTGAAATTACTAAGCCCCATACACTCACCCCAGAGATGGCGTCTCAATCCGCTTCTATTAGCTGACGAGAATTGTACTGAATTTATATCCAAACAAATTGAATTCTTTCTAGAGACAAATACATCCCCTGAGATCTCTGCAGGAATACTCTGGGAAACTCTTAAGGCCTTCTTAAGAGGACAGATTATCTCATATCTTTCCCACAGAAATAAATCCGAGCGAAGAAAGTAGCAGAGATAAAAAGCGAAATTACTAAAATAGATGAAGAACATGCCAGACTACCAAGCGAGACTCTACATAAGAGGAGGCAGGCTCTACATTCAGAATTAAACCTCTTGACAACTAAAGAAACCGAACAACTAATTTACAAATCCAGACATCATTATTATGAACATGGAGAGAAAGCTAATAAGCTTTTAGCAACAAATTCACAAGCAAGAAGTGCAACGCAATCTCGTAATTACTAACACTAATGGAGATAAAATCATCGAACACAAAAATATAATGTACACTTTTAGAGACTACTATAAATCCCTATATACTACTGAGTTTAAAGAAGACAATATACAATCTAATGCATTTCTGGATAAATTACAGATACCACAAATTGACGCTATTAGTGTGGAGGAGCTCGATAAACCTCTGTCATTATCAGAATTACTGGATGCTATAAAGTCACTCCAAGGTGGAAAAGCAGCAGGCCCTGATGGCTACCCTGCAGAGTTTTACAAGAAATTCTCCGCTCAGCTAGCTCCCTCCTATTAGCAACATTTACAGAAGCCAGAGATAACCAATCTCTTCCACAAACCTTTCGCCAAGCACTAATCACTGTCTTTCCAAAACAAAATAAGGACTTATTACAATGTGCATCATACAGACCAATTTCACTTCTGAATAACGACGTTAAAATACTCTCTAAAATCATAGCTAGAAGGATGGAGAAAGTGCTCCCTCAGTAATATCACAAGACCAAACTGGATTTATTAGGGGCCGACACTTATCTTCAAATCTTCGACGCCTGTTTAATGTAATATACTCACCAACTAAATCAAACACCCCAGAAATATTATTATCATTGGATGCAGAAAAGCATTCGACATGATTGAATGGAAATACCTTTTACTATTTTGGAGAAGTTTGGGTTTGGCCCAACATTTGTGCATGGATTAAATTACTGTATACTAACCCAGAAGCTTCAGTTTGCATCAATAACATTTGCTCAGACTACTTTAAACTAGAACGTGGCACAAGACAAGGATGCCCTTTGTCACCACTGCTGTTTGCAATTGCCATTGAACCACTGGCAATACATTGTCGAAATACTGATCAGATAAAGGGGATTAGCAGAGAAGGACTGGAACAGAAAATCTCATTATATGCAGATGACATGGTACTGTATATATCGGACCCAGAAAATTCTGTGCCTGCAGTCTTAGCAGCACTCACAGAATTTCAAAAGCTCTCTGGTCTCAGAATTAATCTGAATAAAAGTGTACTCTTTCCGTGAATTCGCAAGCATATAATATTAGATTAGACACCCTTCCTTTTATCATTGCAGAACAGTTTAAATACCTCGGGGTAAACATCACAAGTAAACATAAAGCTCTTTATCAAAAAAATTTCGTCGCCTGTTATGGAAAAAATTAAACAAGACTTGCATAGATGGTCAACCCTTCATCTCACACTAGCTGGAAGAATTAACACTGTTAAGATGAATATTCTTCCTAAGCTCCTTTTTATTTCAAAACATACCAATATACATTAATAAATCGTTCTTTAAGCAATTAGATTCAACAATAACCTCATTTATTTGGAATTCTAAACATCCACGCATCAAAAGAGCGACCCTACAAAGACAAAAGGCAGAAGGCGGCATGGCTCTACCTAACTTCCAGTTTTATTACTGGGCGCAAATATACAGTCGATAAGAACCTGGACACAAATAGAAGAACATACACAGGCATGGACCGCAATAGAAGTAAAATCCTGCAGTACTTCTTTGTATTCCTTGCTTTGTGCTCCAATAAACACACGCTATCGGCAATACACTAATAACCCAATTGTGCTCCACTCACTTAGAATCTGGAACCAATGTAGAAAGCATTTTAAGACGGAGAAGCTTCTTTCTGTGGCACCCTGCAAAAGAACCACCTCTTTCAACCCTCACAAACATATGCAGTTTTAATATCTGGAAAAATTTGGAATTAACTTGCTTAGAGATCTTTATATAGACAACGCCTTTGCATCCTATGAACAATTACATTCCAAATTTAACATTCCAGCTACAAATTTCTTTCAGTATCTTCAGATCAGGAACTTTGTTAAACAGAACCTTCCAGATTTTCCTCATCTTGCACCCTCATCCACGCTGGAAAAATTATTGCTCAATTTCAAGGAGTTAGACTCCATCTCTACAATATATAAAATCCTTTTACAATCCCTTCCTTTCAAAGATCCAAGAGGACACTGGGAAAATGACCTCTCAATTAATATATCAGAAAAGGAGTGGAAAGTAGCAATGCAGAGAATTCACTCAAGCTCCATATGCAAAGCATACAATTATACAACTCAAAATTATATATCGAGCACATCTGTCTCGACTAAAACTCTCCAAAATGTTTCCAGGGCATGATCCAACCTGCGAACGTTGCAACCAAGCCCCAGCCTCACTAGGTCACATGTTCTGGGCCTGCTCCAAATTAACATTATTCTGGACAAAAATTTTAATTACCTCTCAGACAGTCTTGGACTCACAATCCCTCCTAACCCATTAACAGCTGTGTTTGGGGTTCTTCCAGAGGGTCTTAAAGTGGAGAAAGACAAACAAATTGTGATTGCATTCACTACACTGTTGGCACGCAGACTTATTCTGATAAACTGGAAGAACCCAAACTCTCCTCTTTTAAGTCAGTGGGAAACTGATGTGTTATATTATTTAAAATTGGAAAAATCAAATACTCAGTTAGAGGATCTGTGCAGACTGTTTTCAAAACATGGCAGGATCTAATCAGTAATATTTTGAAATGATTTTATAAAGCACAGAGAATTTGTTGATTTAGGTATTTTTAAAAGCCTTAAATTTTACACCGTTTGGCTTGCTCTCTCTCTCAAGGGTGGGGATCGATCTGTTCTTAGCATAATTCTTTTTTTTAAAACTTGATTGCTATGTATTGATTGTAATAAAATTAATAAATAAATAAATAAAAAAAAAAAAAAAAAAAAAAACATATCATTGCTTGGAGTATTCTTTAAAGCAAAAACGCAGGGTATTTTTGCTTTTGCCCATAAAGGTCATGTAGGAAAATACTCATACAGGGTAATTTCACTTATTACACAGGTGTAGTGTCTGACTCTTAGGGTAACACCAGAGTTCTTTTTTTACAATCTTATTTAACAGATTACTGCAATCTTTCTAACAGTTTTACAATTGATGCATCTAGTAATTTGCATATTGTAATTAATTACTGATTTTTTAAGTCAAATTCAGTATATCTTTCACCAGCTGCACCAATCAATTTCTCCACAGAATGTAGCTTTTCCTTCTTTATTTACAAAGTATTTTCCAGTTTTTGCCCAGCTAACTTCAGATTTAATAGCAATGTTTGTTTCAAAATGAAGAGCTACTACTTGTCAGCTTAAATGCATGCCTACATGTTTGGTTAAACCTTGTATCTATTCCCTCAGCCCACTTGTACCTGATATTATCAATGCATCACTTCTCTCTGGCACTTTTCTACTTAAATTTAAAACTGTAGTGGCCATTTCCCTTTTCAAAAAAGCCTGAATTAGTTCTGGATGATTTCAAAAATTATAGTCTAATTTTCAGTCTTCCTTGTCTTGCCAAACTTCTTGAGTATACAGTTATCAGCCAGATTCTCATATGGGTTACAATGAACTCCAGTAAATATTTTATGCTAAACACACCACAGAATCTGCTTTTAAATGACTTGTTACTAGCTGCTGACTCTGTCCAATTAAATATCCCTATCCTTTATTGACCTACTATAGATACTCGCGTATAAGTCGAAAAATTTATGCCTTAAAATTCATTAAAAAAAAAACAGGGTCGACTTATCCACGGGGCAACACAATTTTCCATAGAATTTGGGTAATGGCACAGTGCACAGTGCTTTTATTTAAAACAGTCAATCAAAATCAGTGTTCAAAGTAAACAATGAAGTGATTCAAAAGAACTCTTCATTAAATAAATAATCCATAAAACAAATGTGGAGGTTTAAAAATCAATAAAATAGAAAAACAATCCTTTAAAAAACCGGCCTAACACCCAGGCTTCCACACAGCTGCCATGCGCTCGTTACGCCCACTCGCACCGTCTCTCTCTCTCTCCTGCTTTCTCCAGCCACCTCCATCTTTCTTTCTCTTCCTTGTTTGTTTTTTTTTTCTCCGTATTTCCTTCCTCTTTAACTGACTCCCGCTTCTCTTTATATGCAGAGAGGACATAGCAGCTGCAGCACATTAGCCACAGGAACAATCACGGATGTGGGCAGTTCCTCACCTGTGCACTAGGTGAGAAACGCCCACACCACAGATCGCCCTGCGGCTCGCTAAGTCGCGAGCACGGTGATTATTTATTTAAAAACTAAAATGGCCTTTGCTAAGAGAGCTGTGGACCCATAACACCACATAAGCCTGGAATTTCAAGCATCGGCTGGCTGGTGTACGCAGTTTATGAACAGATATGGGCTGTGCCTTCGTCAGCGAACAAAAATCATGCAGAAGCTGCCGAAAGATCTAGAAGAAAAGATCAGTTCCTTTCATAAATTTATTATCAAGCAAAGACAAAGGCATGACTTTGATCTCAGTAACATTGGTAACATGGATGAAACGCCAATGACATATGCCGGGGAATCAAACTGTAGCAGTTATTGGTGACAAGACTGTACTTATTAAGACAACGGGCCATGAAAAAACCCAACTTTTACCCTCGACTTATACGCGGGTCATAACAAATTTCGTAATTTTCGGCTTAAAAATACACTCCACTTATCTGCGAGATCCACTAATACGCGAGTATATACGATAATAACTTCCTTTGAAACAATTATATATAATATAGTTTTAAATCACATGGTGACACTTTTGGGAATTTTTGGAAAGCCCCTTGGCTTGTAAAAGTACAGTCTATCTAACAGGCAGCAGTTTGTCTGCACTGGTACTTTTAGATCCATCTCTGCCTCACTTGCTCAGGGTGTTCAAAGGCGCTCTGTCTTAGGTCCCTTATTGATCATTGTTTTTTTTTTATATAATCTTGGTCAGATTATTTGCCATCATGGATTAGTTTTTCATATTTATGCAGATGACAGTTACATTGTATATTAACATTTCTTATGCATTATGGACAAATTGCCTGTTATCTAAATGAAATAACCAAGTGGACAGTGAATTATGTCATACCATTTTCTAACCTGTTTATTCCAGACCAGGGTCACAGGGGGCTACTGGAGCCTATACCAGCTAGTGAATTATTATAAAACTAAATGGTGATAAAACTGAGATGGTTCTTACTACCACTGTAAATGTGCTGAGAAAAACAAAGTTGTAGTCTCAGTGTTCCAAGAATTATTACATATCCCTCTACAGAACTGAGCAGTCATGGTGTTACATAGATTCCACATTTATTTTAATCACGTTATAAGAAAATTACTAAGAACAGTATTCTTTCATTTACAATTCATACAATAGCTGTGTCAGTTTCTCACTTACAGTGCAGCTGAGGCTCTTGTTGATGCTTTTTATCAGATTCCATCTGTATTTCTGTAATGCTGTTATGAATGGTGCTTCTTCACAGGAACTTTGGAGGTCTCTGCATTATGATAGCAGTAAAATCCAGCTGCCAGTGTTCTCTCCCAAACAAACCCTTGGGAACATATTACCCCTATACTTCTGAAGCACCATTGGCTCCCAAGTACATGCAAGGAAGGTTATTTTGTTCATTTTCTAATCGTTCCATAAACTAGATCCTACATATCTCAACCATCTCTTACATAAGCTTTTGTATTCTCTGTGTTCCTCATCTTCTTTGTCAATTTTCCTCCCGTTACGTCAGTTAAAAAAGTGTGAAGTGGCACAATAGCTCTGCTTCTCAAACACCAACCACCTGTATCTCCACAAACTGATCTCCCCAGATAATCTTCTGACAATGAGTTTTTAATAGCCATCTGCTATGTTTAAAGCAGCTAACAAGGAGATGTCCATTTCTTATTGATCTTTCCCAAAGACTGAAAGTAAAATCAAAATCAAATGAAAGCTTTTTCTAACAATTGTAAATTGTTTTCCAAGCCAGAGAGTTTAACCATAGTCATATTTAGATAAGAATGGCAAAGAGACATTCATCAAATTTCACAAACCACTACGAATAAAAAAAAACAAGTTGAGCCAAAACCAGAACATTGAAATCAAGACTTGTTTACTGATCAAATGTAATTTTCAGACAAAGGGGCTCCTGCACTACACTATAATTTATTAGCAAGTATCTGTGAAATGTCTCTGATCCCCAATATGATGCACTAATAATTTAAACAAAATAAAATTTAAAATTTTCTTAAACAAAAATAAAATTCAATCTTATATACAAAAGTAAAGGTCAAAAATTAAGCTTCCAAAATATACAGATTTCATTAACCCCCTAAAGATTACCTAAAGAACAAAAAACATTCTAATCTAATTCTAACATCTAAGAATTTGTAATTCTTGACAACTTCAAGATTATTGACCTTATGGCACCTTTTAGATGGCATGCATCTATAACATTTACATCTTTTAAAATACAACCCATAACATATCTTTTTAAGCAAGCCTTGTCATTTCTAAGACTTTTATGTGGATGGGTTATTGGTTTCTGGATTTTATTACAAACATTTTATAGTGTTTATATGTGTAGCTTGAAAGTTACTTTTAAATAAAATATAAGATTTTTTTACACATACATGTCACTTACTTGGTGCCACATAATCAGTTAGTAATAGGCGTTAAAACAAACTTTAAAGTTCTTTATAACAGACTTTAGCTGTACCCAATGCTTGGTTGTTTTAACTTCACATATGTTAATTTAACACTAGAATCCCTGAAGCCTAGAAAAAACTCATAATCCTGGCCCACCTTAAATTCCTTCGCACCTCTCCATCAGCGTCTTTTGTTTTGCACAAGCAGCTTGCTATCCCATCCCCCAACCAACGGAGCTGAAGACAGCCAGAAACTTCTCCCAGCTCAAGTCTCTTTATCATGGGCTGATGTGCTTGGAGTTGTATAGGATAAATAATATATTGTTATTTGGAATACATACATTTCATGTGTGTTCCATGTCTACAATGATCTGTGTAAGTGTAGGATGAAAGGAAATGTGAGGCCAGAAATGCTGAGCACATAACTAAAGCAGAAACTTTTTCCATGTTATACTAATAATGACATGAAGTGTATAATGTGAGAAGACTTTGGTCCAAATATCAAATAAACGTGTGATTTTATTCAAGAATATAACCAAAGTAAAAAAAAAATCATTCCATTTACATGCTACTGTGAATGAGTTAAAAACTCTTGTTCTCATTTTGTAATCTACCAACTTCCTAGATATGTGAGGTATTTTCCGTATGTTGCTTAAATCATCTGAGATCAGATGCCTCATCTTGGATGAGTTAATGCCGGTGAAACTCATCCGGGATAAGTCGGTTTTTCAAACGCGGCCGTGTAGTAGATTAGTCTAGCTGGATCTAATCATCAGAGATGAATGCGCGTGCCCGCACTGATTGAAAAGCCCATATACTGTATATTGAGTCTAGAAAACATGATCAGCAAGTCTTCGATAGGCTGTAACAAAATGACGAAAGAATGGGTGCATTATTTTTCACACAAGTGGAGCAGGACCTTTTTATTCGGAAGATATGAAGAATTTCAAGATTTCATATGCACAAGGGGTAACACTGCAAAAGTAGCCCAAACCAGAAAAGATGGCTATCAAAAAGTGGCTGACAAATTAAACGCTAAGTAGTGTGCATTGTACTTATTGAATGCAGCGTTTCATTTCCTATGTGTCAGATTAATTATTATTTAATATGTCATAATTCCAGATCAGACATGAGCACAAAGAATACATGGGAACAGGTTAAACTAAAGTACAAGAATATACTTCAAACTGGTAAATATTGAAATACTAGCAAAATACCCGCGCTTCGCAGCGGAGTAGTGTGTTAAAGTTATGAAAAAGAAAACGAAACATTTTAAAAATAACGTAACATGATTGTCAACGTAATTGTTTTGTGACTGTTATGAGTGTTGCTGTCATCAAGGATTTGATTATCATTATTTGTTTCAATGAAGTTTGTATTTGGAGGGTGTGTTGTGTTCAAGTTACATTCCGTGTTTGTCTAGTCTATCCCTGACCATCTCATCTTCGTTGTCAACCGTTGTAAAGATAACAGGTTTCATTCATCGAAGTGATCACTACCCAAATCGGTACTCGTGAATCTAAGATATTCAACAGGCATTCCCGGTATTAAGTTGTGGATTTGCCTGCGAATATTTAGCAGCAGCGTGTCTATGAATGTAAAAAAGTTTCTCTCGCACTTTTGCTAAGTTTGTGCCAAACGCTATTCTATCCCTGAACATCTCATCTTCGTTTGCATAAGCACAGTCCTTCACCAGCAATATTAACTCTGTTACAGCAATTCTAACTCCGTTACAAAGTGATCAAAAGTCTTGTTTATACCCTGCGTCTTCACATTAAACTTGTATCTCACGAATATCGTATTCGTCGTAGGCATGAGAAACGCCAGCGGCAGCGTGTCTATGAACTTAATTTAAACTTAAGGTTTACACCGTGCTTTGTTTCCGCAGTAGCTGCACTTATGAATATGCTTGTATGCGTCACTCTCTTCATATTCTTTTGCTGCCTTCTCAATTGTGTAATGCGTTTTTTGTTCAGCGCTCTTTGGAGCTCTTGCTTGTTCTCTGCGTACTGCATTCACAGTCAGTTCACGTGAGCCACTTGGAGTACATGCATCGAAGGTTCTCAGCTGTGCTTGTGCTATCTCGTGCAATCTTGCGATGTCCATGGCTTTATTTAACGTTAGCTAAGACCCGGCACTTAAAAGTTTCTCTCGCATTTTCGCTGAGTTTGTGCCAAACACTAGTCTCATCTTCATTTGCATAAGCACAGTCCTTCACCCGCAAATATTTAGCGGCAGCGTGTCTATTGGATTGCTGCTGACGAATGGCCTTATATGGGCAGGCACTCAATTAAGTGGGAGGCGTGACGATGAGGGACGCAACTCCGCCTCACACGGCGACCGAGCTGCAGGCTATGGCCATATATATGTGCATAAGTAGGTTCCAGTTATGACCGTTACGCGTAGAATTTCCAAATGAAACCTGCCTAAGTTTTGTAAGTAAGCTCTAAGGAATAAGCCTGCCAAATTTCAGCCTTCTACCTCCATGGGAAGTTGGAGAATTAGTGATGAGTGAGTCAGTTAGTCAGTCAGTGAGGGCTTTGCCTTTTATTAGTATAGATAACTATTTAAAGAATTGTTGACATAAAGAATCATATATAATATAAAAAACATTAATTTTAAAGCTAATAAGAAGGCAGACAAGCAAAAAACAGGTGGAGATCCACGTGGTCCAGACCTAACCCCTGCAGAAGAGTTGGCTATCCAGCAAAATGGCCATCGTCCTGTTTCTGGGGGCATTCCAGGGGGAAGCTCCTCCTCAGAATCAGTGGCAGGATGCAGTGGTCACTTCATTTCAGGTAAAGGATGGTCATTGCATATATTTGTCCTCAATGTGCGCCATAGGTATGTTCCATATAGCCCTGTTTTTTTTTTGGGTCAGATGCAGGGAATGTCATATCTCTAGAACTTGTGTCTGACTAACGAGATATTGACGAAGGTCAAATATTTGATGAAGACACTGTGTCTGATTATTCATCAGGAGGAGAGGAACATTTTCCAAATAATGTTTGATCAAACTCCACTCTGATCAGTCCCATGTGCCCCAATCACATTTGGAAATCCTGGGTAATGAGAATGTTAGGCTGATTGTAAATTCTTTATGGAACTGTGGGTGTTTTTGCCTGTGTACCTGCAATGGCATGAAACACCTCTTATTGTCTTGCACACGCAGGTGTCCATGGAAACACTATGAAAACCCCAAGGAAATAGTTCAGAGCCAAACACAGTTTATGAATTGCCTGGCAAACTGCACTTTTAGATTAGTTTTTCCGCATCGCCTACAGTATATAAAAAAAGTGCTGCTTGCAAAAAACCTCAAAGTAATGCATACTATCTGTGTGGTTGTGGGAGCCCGAATTCGCCTAGTTTGACATTGAATATAAGGTGCTAATAAATCTTCGAGGTACAATATTCCCCCTCGGCTAAAGAGGTATCTTTCGAAAAGAATTTCCTCCAGGAGCAATAAAGGATCTTGCCAATCGCGCAAAACCCTCTCTATATGAAATTCTCTTCTTATAATTTACGCACTGATATCAATTGGTTGCTCATTCATGAATGGCGAAGCCATGACTGATTGAATTCCATGCACGGAAACTGATTAAGTGTGTGAGCTAATCCTTGTTTACATAAAACAAACCTGCTCCGAACAGGTTTGAGGATTTGGATGTGCTGCTATGACAACACATCCAACAAGAGTTTAGAAAAACCGACAGATCCAGGATCATGCCAAATCGTCAACAATTACATCCAGCTAAACGAGTAATCCACGTACGAAAAATACCCCCCCAGGTCACAGATTTGTTTAGTTGGAATCTGTTTCTTTTGGAAAATTTGTATATAGAATGCCAATATCTTGTGTACTGCTATCTCATAAATATAATATATGTTTCTCTATACAAATGAGAAATGTCAAAAATAATATGTCTAATTTTGTTAATCTTCCACCAATTTCTATGCCTAAAATGATATACTGGCCTTTGATGAAAGTAAGGGTGTTACTTCTAGAATTAATCAACAAATGTCAAGGACTCAACCAACAACAGAAAAATTATCTTTCAATTACAACATGAGATCATTTGAAATCAAATATTTATAAAATAAATTAAATTTTTCATTTGTCCAAAGTATGCTATAATATAAGCTACAAACTTTGTACTATGTACACATTATTTTGTTTAAGCTGTCCAACACGACAGAAAAAGAAAGGATCTCTATTGTTAACACCGTTCACAGCCTTTGGCCTCCTCACTAGGTCCTATCTTTTTGGAGTGCTCCATACATAAAGTTTTTGCATATCTTTCAGATTGTCTTCAGGTCTAAATTCATTCTCAACCCTTTAATAGCAAAATTTACAATAACTCTTGAAAATATGTTGAGGTACCCTATAATAAATTACTTGCAAAGACTTATTTTGCTTTTTTGGAGTAATCCTAATTCATCTCTCATAACTCAGTGAGAATGCAATGTCATATAATGGAAAAATGAAATTGTTTCTCTGAGGATTGGTTCAATAATTTTTATGCAATTTGACAGAGGTTTCAAGAATTGTATTATAAAATAGTTTTTCGGGTCTTTGCTCAACTCTTTCTGCTGTTTTAATACATATGATGTATCACACTGGGCTTTTTTGGAACAAAACAATTCTTCAATCTGTACTGTTTATGCAAATATGTTATTGTATTTGTTTTTGTCTCAAACAAAAATAAAGTGCAAACTTTAGTAGTTTTAGGTTCTCTCTCTGTTAGATTAATACCCCACCAACAAATATATAAAATGTTTATAATACACCTGTAAAAATAAGAATCCAAAACCACTTGACAATGATTTAACCAACCAAAGAGTTTAACTTTCTTGCTTATCTGTTGTCAGATGACATGAGTAACTTGCTTTCGGGAATATTTTAGAATTGAGCTGTGCAGACGTGAAGTCAATGCATGTGATGAAAGAAGCGTTCTATTTCAGTTGGCTGACTCACCATCCAGTTCAAATCTGGGCAGAAAAAAAACAATCTGAAGCTCAATTACAATAATCTGTTGTTCCAGCATTAATAAGATCTCAGTTATTTTTGCTTCTAATTTGTAATAAGTACACCCATAATGCATACATTGATATGCACATTTAAAATAGTCTTAATATTATCACTAGTTGTGAAAATAGGCAAATTTTTTTTAATAACGAAGTGCAAAGAAAAAAGAACATTAATTTATTACACTCCCTTTTCTACAATCAAGAATAGAAGAAATTACTCAATTATTATTAACTCTTCTCTCAAAGTTGGAGAGTACATTATAAAATATTCAAAACCACCACCCGCCATTTACTCTTTTTTTTTTAGTACTATATTAATACATTTACACTATTAATTATATATAACATAACACAAAAACTGAAGTTCTTGAAAAAGGTCATTATAATCAGAAACTATTAATTCTCATAAAGCTGTAATACTATCATACAAACAAATTTCCAAATATTTTTTTACTTCTTATACTAAATTTGAACTTTTACAAATAACAATGTTTTTATTTCTTTACAGCACTTCCTTCTCTAACAGCTGCTATACATCTTCACTTCACTTCAATCTTCAATTCAAATTAAAAGTCCTGCTACCAATAGTAAAACAATTTCTTGAATCTTCTGGATTGTGTTTGCGAAGGAGTTCAGTCACATAGTGTGCACATCCGCTTCTACAGGTGTTTGACAGCACATTCTCCACTGTTTTTGCTTAATTTTTATCATTTATTTTCCTTTTAGTTTGCTGATCAACTCCAATTGGTTTTACAGACATGAAATACTGCATGTTGGTTGGACAAGCAAGCAAGAATTTCACTTTACTCTGTACTACTACAGTATACTAGTAGTAATACTATTACACTATTACACATGGCTTGCGCCACCACCATCTACTCAAAGCACCGTGATGTTCCAACAGTGATGGATTAAAAGCCAGATGTCTGCATGACCATCATCATCAAGTCTGTCCGTGAGAACCCTAAATACAAAGAGGACTATTTCATTTATGTTAGGTAGAATGCCCAGAGGGGACTGGGCGGTCTCGTGGCCTGGAACCCCTGCAGATTTTATTTTCTTCTCCAGCCGTCTGGAGTTTATTTTTTTTTTTGTGATTTTTCTGTCCTCCCTGGCCATCGGACCTTACTCTTTTTCTATGTTAACTAATGTTGTCTTATTTTAATTTCTTATTTTGTCTTTTATTTTTCTTCATTATGTAAAGCACTTTGAGCTACTTTTTTGTATGAAAATGTGCTATATAAATAAATGTTCTTGTTGTTGTTTTTACACTAATTGTACTCCATGAATATTCATGACATGAAGGCCATCAAGGTGACCAAAGATAGGACAGCAAGCTTTTCTGAGACCTATGCCTGAAACAGTTATTCTTGCTGCCTTGTGTTAAGAATATATCACTAATGTGTATTGCCAATTTTTGTTATTGTTACCTTTAAAGTAACTGTTGCTTTTATAGTGGTATTTATTCAATTCCAGGAGTGGAGTGTCATGCTTTGCAGCCTCATCTGTAACAATGTAATCTCAAGTCACCCCTGTTAATACAATTTTGAATCAACCTTAATGATGCAGTTGAATTCTGTCCTCCGCTATCCTCAGTGATGCAATCTCATTCAATTCTCACACAAGAGGCCTTTAAACTCATTGGCTGTTAGTAAGTTAATGTAGTTTCAATCCATTTGTCTATACTGAACCTTCAGAAAGCATTCTTCGCAAGTAGTCTGAGAGTATTATTGTCATTAATTGGACATTGTTATAATGTACAGTATATGTATTTTGCATGTTCTTTTTGTATAAAAGTAGTACCATCAAATCAATACATACAGTAGGTCTTTTTACATCGCTAAACTGGTTAAAGGAATAGATATGTGTTTGATCACTCTGTTTTATACATATTGATATATTTTAATTCTTCTGTATTGATTTTACTTTGTTTTGTAATACTACTTCAAGCTCATTTGATTTTTTGTATGATTTCACAGTTTGATATTATTGGTGATTTTAATACAGCTTAAGTGCTTGGCTCTTCATTTGTCACCTTGTTTAGCTATATGTCGAGCTTTGGAAGCTATGCAGTAGTAGGGGCAGAATAGTGAAAAAGCAGTGCTTCCTGAAGGTTCAGTATACACAGTTATAGGGCACAGAGAAGGAAACTGGTTAGCAGAAATGTGTAGTCAGAAAGAGGCAGAGGTCAAAACTGGAAGACTGAACCAACCAAATCATCAAAATACAGTGTACAAGATGAGAATTAGAAACCTAGAAATGTCAGTACAAAGTTAAATACTGAGAAATCTAAACAAAATAGGTGGTGAGGAAAAGACAGAGAAAGTGTTCTGGGATCTTAAAGTCAGATGGCATTGCATCATTTTGTATGAAATTTAAACCTGCTGGTAATTAAGACATCATCGCAAACAACACAAAATTGGAGCGCCTGATAGAAGAATCCAAGATTGTATTGTGGTGAACAAAAATAAATAATCAGCTTTAAAGCATAAAGTACTAAATTCATAAAAATAACGGAACTTTCACAATCCTAGAGATATTAGAAAGCCCTATAAAAAATAAACAAATATAACCAACATAACAGCCCTATTGTCCATTGTCTCCTGCTTTAGAAATGTTTTTACCATTAGAAGCACAGTTAGGAAACTGTTACATTAGCCTTTAAAGTTGCCATTCAGTAATCGCATGGCCTCAGATAGCGGTAGACCTGTAACTATGAGCAGGTATTTTTTCAGTGGTCAGCTGCACTCACAGTAAATCTTATGGCTTCCTAAGTTAAAAAAGGGCTGAGTGTTTGAAGCCAAAGGAATGACCTGTTTCAGAATGTCCTCAGCAACTTATCGTTAAATCTTTTAACTCTTAAATCAGGCCCCAGTAAATGACAATTACCAAGGGTTCTTTCTTGGCTGACAGGGTTTTCTTCATTCTCCTAATGAACAGTTATATTGTTTAAAGATTGTAAGGTGCCATTTGGCTATTGCTTTGCACCAGGAAGCTTTCAAGACTACTCTAAATTCTTTCAAAAACTCCCTTAAGATTGTAAATTTAGATACATACATCAGCAAGAAAATACATATATTACAAAGACTTAACATACAGTGAAGAGATAACAAAATAATGTTTGCTTGGTTTAAAGCAGACAAAACAAAAATTACATTTGTTTCTTTCAATTTCTCATCAAACTTTTTTTCCCAGGAGAAAAATGTAGTTATAGTTTCACTCTACACTAGGAAGGATTCTGACAGCTTCTGTAATAAATAGCACTTGATGTCATACTCTGATAAATATGTAAAAAATTGTAATGCTCTCCATGTATATCTCCATATATATATACACACACACACACACTTATATATATTATATTATATATATATATATATTGTCACACACGTGCGATTAGGGGACAATCAAAAGGTCCAGAGGTGAGTGAATGGCTACAAGATGGGGGGTGGTATGATGATGCTAATGCCTCTCTTTCTGACCCTGCAGAACTAAAGAAGAAAAATAATCATTTCATACCCGCAACAACCCATATTTCAAATGGTTCATCATATACTCCAGGGCCCACCATGATGAAGCCACTTCCGGCTCCCGCTGATGTCACTTCCGGTTCCTGCGGATGACATCACTTCCGGCTTCCATCATTTCCAGTAGCCATCTTGCCTTTGTATAAAAGCCGACTGAATGAAACATCTAATGTCGAATGTCTGATAAAAAATTCTTGATTATCAACTTGACCACGAGAAGAAAACATTATATGGGGCAAATCCACAAACCTTTATAATTGTCTATAATTGTATATATATATACATACAGTGGAACCTCTAGATACGAGTTTAATTCGCTCCAGCACTGAGCTTGTATAGCGAATTTCTTGTATCTAGAACAAAACTTCCCCATTGAAAATAATGGAAATCCAGTTAATCCATTCCGCACCCCCAAAAATATCAACATAAAAATCAATTTTCCTAACAAATAACACTGATCTGATAAATAAGTGTGGATACACTTTGTCTGCTGAGCGTCATGTGATCATAACTGAGCTGATGGTTCTTTTCTCTCGTGCACGTCTCCCTCTCCTTATCGCTCTTGCTCGCTCGCTCGCTCGCGCGCCCCTCTCTCTCTCTCCTTATCTCTCTTGCTCGCTCGCGTGCCTTTCTTTCTCTCTCTCTCCTTATCTCCCTTGCTCGCTCACGCGCCTCTCTCTATCTCCTCTTGAGGGTAGAGAAAAGCCAAGCAAAATGACACCTTTTATTGGCTAACTAAAAAGATATGCAAGCTTTTGAGGCAATTCAGGCCCCTTCTTCAGGCAAGATGTAATCAAAGCTTGCATATTGTAATCTTTTTAGTTAGCCAATAAAAGGTGTCATTTTGCTTGGCTTTTCTCTACATTCATAATGGATAACACGGTACAACACCCTAGTACTCCTCTTGAGGGCAATCGTCTCCTATTCTCCGTCTGCATGTCCGCAATATTTTTGGATACGCTTATATGGCGAACTGCTACAGCGAAACAATGAAATCACAAGCGCACAGACGCGTAGATCCTCACGCTATGGGAGAACAAGGAACACTGAGTGAGCTGACGGGCTGGCAGAGTCAGCTTGGGTGAATCCCCAAGTCAAGGCGGATTGGGAAATGCGTCACACATAACCACAGCCTGGCTCGTGGCTCGTTACGTGAGCCAAAGCTCGTATTTAGATCCGAATTTTTTGCCCATACTTTCCTCTTATCTTGAATTTCTCGTATACAGAGGTGATCGTATCTAGAGGTTCCACTGTATATATATATATATGTATGTATGTATTGTAACAGAATAGGGTTTTCTCGCACCCTTGTACCCTCAGACCACACGTCAGACACCAGATAAAAATCCAATAATTATTTATTATAATAATAATTGTGCACAAAGCACCACCACTCCACTATTCTTCAATAACCAATAATAAACAATACTCAATCACAATCCTCCACTCCCAGACGCTTAGCCACCCTGCCTCCCAACTCAGCTCATCGTCTGGGAGCTCCCACAGTCCTTTTATATTCCCTGACCCGGAGGTGCTCCTTCCCAACAGTCCACAAGTCCTTATTCCTTCCGGGTCAGGGTAAATGTTTTTTCTCACCCCGGAAGCCCGTCGCTCTTCCTATGACGAACTTCCGGGTCATAGGGCATGAAGAACTCTTCGGTCCTCCCTGCAGCTCCCTCTCGTGGCCTCCATGGCATCCAGCATGGCGGTGCATAAAAACTACATGGTCCATAATGCCCTGCTGGTCTTCTGGGAACCTCCGTGCTGCAAGGAGGGCTCCACCTGGCGGCTTGGGGGTATTGGCCGGGGTACATGGCCGGCCATATCTTACAGTATGTATAGAGAATGTCCAAATAAAGGAAGAACTAAAATCTTTAAAAAGCAGAATAACAAGGTCAAAACCAGAATTTTCCCTCTTTGTTTTGTTTTCTCCAGCTAACTTCATGCCATTTCAACAGTCTTATGCTCTACTTATTCAAGTAGACTTCCTGCACCCCACACACCTGATTGTACTTGTCATTTATTATTCTGGTCCACTCCCTTGAGCCAAAACCTCTGATTTCACCTACTAAAGTTTCATTTTAGGCTCTTCCTTGTTTTTTGCAACTCAGAATCTTTCCTTGTAAATAAGCTTTATTAAAAATCTGTCTCTAATTAAATTTCTCCTGAGTTGCTCAAGGTTTCTCCTGTTGTTTGCCCATTGAATTTTCAAGGTGGCTATCTGGCCTTTAGTTTTCAAATTGGCAGGTTTCTCTTTGTATTTTCTCCGACCAAGAATATCACTCTGTTTTTCTCTTTGAACTCCTAAAGCTCTTTGTTTTGTTAGTCTCATCACAAATACACAACTTTCTGTCACTGTAAAATTTGTGCCCCCCTTTTTACAGTAATTTGCTACTGCATCAAACCCAAGATTCATTTTTGTGTTTTTTTTTCTTAATCAATGATTTCTGAATCAATGCTACAGGTTTTCTTTTTGTAATGCTATATTATTTGTTCACATTTGGTTCTAAAGTTGCCTTATTTTTCTTATCAGCAAACAGTAAAGGCTAGAGTTCTTTTTGTCAATATCTCCATTTTTATAATCACAAGCCCTTTCTTTATTCCAAATAAAACTAAATAGTTTTTAATCCAAAACATTTTTCCTTTTTTTCTTCATAGAAACCAAATAATTATTGTTTACCAAACACTAAAGGCTTGGCTAACATGGCACAAATGAGTCCCATTAGGAAATTAAAATTGAACCAGCTATGAGTTAAAGTCTAATTACAATTCAACTTGTTGCCATATAATTCAATAAAACGGTTTTAAAATTTTCATGTAAAATTTGATTAATTGTACTAAACATCTTTGTTTCTGCTACATTTAAAATTAAAATTATGACACAAAAACAGGCTCTTACAAGCAAGAGCTACCCATAACATGAGAAGTGAAAAGGAAAATGTTGGTAAAATGTGCACTTATTGTAGCTTTTTTAAGGGGGACAGTCAAAAGGTACAGCTGGCAGAAGATCACAGAGAAACAAAGGACATCTGTCATCCTTGCAAAAATCAAAAACAATTCCATAGTTCATCTGTTAGACAATTTCTCCTTTTTCTTGATGATTTACTGTATCACTGTTTTAGAGCTTCGAAAGTCTTTTGTCCTGAAATCAACCAATCAGACACATTCCTTACTACAGTTAAAGTGAGTCAGTTTCTCTTTTTCCAGCCTAGTAGAAATCCATAGATGTTGTTAGAAGCACCTAATATACTCAGCATGATGGAATTCCAGTGTATTTTTTAAACATGCTCCAGCCTGCTAAAGCTCATTCATTTAGTTTTCAATTAACGTATTTCATTTTAGAGGAATCAAAGTAGATTTTATACAGTATATAAAATAAATAACAGGCTTACAAATCACATTGGTTCCAAATTCCTAAGCCATTCTTTTATTAAGCCTTTATAAAATGGTGCATAAATTATTAAGATTCCACTCTTTAATTTAATATTCTGTGAAATTGTGAGCTTCGTTTGTCTTAAAACATAAAACGGTTGGTTTCTCTCATTACTTTGATACATTGGAGCAATTGAGGTGATCCTATGTTACTACAACTTATTGCAAAAATATACCAGTATCTTTGATTTTAAAGTTACTTTTTGAAGAAAGGAAGAATCTAGAGGTTTCACAGTAAGGTCCACCTCTGACTAGGAATACTTGCTGACTAGGACACCAGAGAGAGGCAAAGTGTTGCATATCAGTCAGAAGTGCAAGTAAGAATTTTATGATATTGTATACATTTAACAGTAAATTTAAACCTGATTTGTAAGTATGATTTTGAGGGGTCCACCAATTAGGTGATTCTAAAAGTTGAGTACCAAATTAACTGTCTGCTAGAGTGGAGTCACCCTTTCACAAAATAAGCCAATATAAATCATTTTGGGGTATCCTGCACTTTTTTTGGTCCTTGTCCAAAAAGAAGACTGGTTATATTTGGACACCAAATCACAATGGTTCAGTCTTTCAATTGCGGTTTAGACAAAGTGTTACATCATTGGTTCATTCACTTGTGTATGTGACATTTTTATGCTTTGTTAGATATAATTTAGTTTATTTTTATTCCTTATGCTTTTCGTAATTATGTGATGAATATTGATTTGCTTATTTGTTGTGTTTTTAATATGTTTAGTTTGAAAGAAAATTTTAGAGAGCAGGGACACAATGATATCATCATTAAGGGACCACCTTCTACCTTTATATTCAGATGGATGAATTGATTTCCCTGAGAGGTTCACTATTATTGGTGTATAAACATTTATTGCATTATTTCACAATTTCTGGCTTTTGTGATTCTCTTGCTTCAACCTTTGGATTTAGTTATCTGGATTTCATAGTTGGACTTGATTGCTTTGGATTGACTTTTTAGGCAAATCCCTTTCTGTCCTTATTTTGCCTTTTTCCATTTTTGTTCTCTTTTTTACTTTGTGAAAAAGTTCTTCATTCATAGAAGGTTTGTTGTTGAGTTTGACCTTTAAGCCAGAGTTTTAACTGTTTCCTCTCTCTTGAAGTGCATTTTTGTAAATTTGGAACATTTAAAGTATATCTTTTGAACACAAACCTGAACCCCATTAGGACTTGTAATGCCTTGAAGACTACCTGTTGAGTTTGGGGTAAGAATGTCTGGTTTCCAGACCAGATGATTGCTGGTCTGGTTTAATATTCCCCACTTGCTCAGTTATTTCTTAATCTACGGAATCTAGGGTCCTGGGGTGACCCTATTTTCCCATTCAAACTCTTTATTATATCAACCATAACAAAGTGCTCCAAATCCTATACTCTTACTACACTGTCAGGATTGATTGCTGTTGTAGTTAACTTTTTCCCCTTTCCTTTACATCTACAACCCTAGACAGTTAGCTAGAAGTGCCAGGAAAAGTTACACATTTTTTCAGGTATTATACTTTAGATAATAGTCCTAAAGTATAAGCTAGATAATATACAACCTGGATAATAAGCTACAAGGTGGCTCTCTTATTTGATTGTACTTCAGAACCAGGCAGCATAATAATAATAATAATTCTTTGCACATATATAGCACTTTTCTCACTACTCAAAGCGCTCAGCAATTTCAGGTTAAGGGCCTTGCTCAAGGGTCCAACAGAGCAGAGTCACTTTTGGCATTTACAGGATTCGAACCGGCAACCATCCGATGGCCAGTGCAGATCCCTAGCCTCAGAGCCACCACTCCAGCTTCCTGAATACGGGCCCATCAAGAGAGAGATTCTTTGTTAGCCTGTCTTTATGACAGTCCAGCTTCCTTGATGTACCTTCCTCACCAAAGGTATATCGTAGTGCAGGCCAACACCCCTGGCTCATTCCAGCCCTCTCTATGGGTTGTATTAAGTTACATGTGTAACTTTTGTGCTTAGCGGCCATTTTACCAGGGAATGTCGAAGATGTCGTACGTCGCTCAGTTAGATACAGAAAGTTCGATGTTGTATTGTTAAAGAAAATTTCATATAGACAAAACTTATAACAAGTGATCAGGACCATAAAAAGCTGTATTTTATTCAGGCAAAAGCAAAATTTACCTTTCTCTCTTTGGAATCACTAGTTGTAGGGCATTGATTCCTTCTGTTTTGCCGAATATATCAGTTGACTGTACTAAGTATTGCTGTTTGTGAATCATCAGCACAGCCTAGTTTTAAGTTAGGAACCCAGTCATCCTGCATATATGCTGGTGCTCCTGTCAAAAATATGCTTTGTTGAGTTACAAGACAATTTGCTGATTTGGAATTGAAAGCAAATACTTCGTATTTAATTAAAAGAAACCCTTTCGATAATACAAATAATCTTTTCAAAATGGATTTACTTAAAGACATGCCAAAACATTACAGATAAAAACTCACTATGTAAAGTGTAGTTAATAATCAGTAATAAATGGTATCTATAGAGTTTTAAATTCCTTAACATTTTTGGTTTTCAATATGCTGAATTATCACTTTAAATTGTAATAGAAGTTGTTGCCTTGTTTTTAAAAAAGCTATACAATAATCTGCTAATTTCCAGCAATAGAAAATTTGATTGACAACAGATGCCTAAACATTCCAGAACTACAGTATTTACAGTTAAAATTGTTAGTTTGATAGTAGATTTATCTAGCAAAATATAGAAGAGATATACATTTAAAAATTGCTTGCACTATAACATTTATTTTTTCCTGAAATGTTAGAAAGCATCAATCTTACAACTTAAAGTGTTTCTTAAAACAGCCACTTTCATGAAATATTAAATAACAACATGGTTTATACAGTACAGTTAAAAATGAGATTTTTAGATTTAAAAAAACTGGCACAAACAATGAGCATTAGTTGACTTCAATAAACTCATTTATAAGATTAATTTGGTGTACCTGCTGCATTCCATTCAATTACAACTATTTTGTTTCTTACAAAATGTTTTGCTGTGATAAAGTTACAAAAAATTAAAAACCCAGCACTTGCAAAGGGTTAAACTTTACTAAAATAAAGTATTTCCTGCTGTGTCTAACTTCAAACCTTTCCCTAAAATCAGAAAGTATGTGATTAAGAAACAAATGGAACACTGTCAAGGCTATTACAAATCAAAAAGCAATGTGACTGAATAGATTTGAGCTCTGAATTACTGTACACTATGTCTTTTATCTGCAGGTTTTGTATCCTCTTTCATCTTCTTCAGATAGTAATGAAGTTCATTGATTTTTCCATTCATGGTCTTTCCAATATTTCCTCCTTTTTGGTTCCTGAGAATTTCTTCTTAGTTGCATCTGTTAAAATAAAGTTGGCAATAAAGTAAACAGATAAGTTACTCCTTAGATTTCTGAAGTGTTTTCTACTGAATTTTGAAGTGGTTTGGAAATCTTTGGGATGACAAGCACTGTATTATATTCATGAAACTAATATTTTAAAGTGTTTTCTTACCAACAATGACAATGAATTTTGTTTTTATCCAAAGCTTGCCTTCTCTCCTTTCTGTAATGAAATTTGTTGGAACCTCCTGTTAAGTTAGAATTAATGAAGGTGCAGAAGGATTCTAGCAAAAGAGCTGCTTGATGTTTGTGTTTCAGCACATATCCAAAAATTCTTTCTCACTGTAACCCATCTACCCGAAAAACAACCTCCACCTAATAAACGACAGATAAGTAACTTAAATAAAAGAACAAGTTCATATTAGGCCAAGTTTCAGATCATGTCAGAATACTGTGAGCTGTGAATCAGAATCACCACATCACCAAATCACTACAAATGAAAGATGAGGTTTTATAAAACTAAAATAACATATAAAGCAAAATAATTCTGATCATTCCATCCATATTACATTTACTTACAGTTTCCTCTGTAATTAACATGGGAGAAGGAGTTAGTGTCATGCTTGATGAAACAGGAGGATGGTGCAGCTCTGCCTCCATCTTTCTGAGATATTTGTGCAGTTTTGGAATTTCTAATGAATTAGAATAATTAAATTTTTTATTCAACCAAATATTTGACATATGAAATGCTTAGGAACTTCATACTTCATTCTTTCTATCATTAACTAACCTTGTACAATGTCTTCTTTCATCTTTTAGTTTGTATCCACAATAAATGGATTTAAGTTGGAATAGTTTTCTATGTAAAGTTTCAATTAATTTACTTTGGCCTGGCTCAGAGATTTCACTTAATTCATCATTGGTATGCTCAAAATCCCACTCAAGCACCTTTTCCTCCCATCTCTGTGTGCCTCTTTACTCTTATCCACTTTTTCTTTGTCCATAAAAGGAGATGGAAACACTATAAATTTCATTTTTTTTAAAAAAACTATTTTCATATGTAGTTACATTCAATTGCATTTTGAAAAGTATGAAGAAATTAAAGCTGAATAACTAATTTTTTCATGGAAAAATGTTGACATGAGCGTCAGTTGACTTTGCACCCTAGCAACCAAGTTAGCTAAACTATTCTATAACATTTCAGTAATTATTTTACTGCTCTGATGCTGATCTTTCTGATCATAAAATAGGTTTTTACGATAGCAATTGACTAGAACAATTCATAATTAATTGTAGAATTACGGTATTTGAGGGTTCCTCTATAGAGCCTGTTTCTCTTGAATGATTTGGCTCAAAAACTAATTGGCCATCATCATCTCACAGCAGGCTTAAGTTTCGAATTTGGTATTTTTCCATCCAGCTGTTTAAGCTATAGACCATCCTCAAGAAACTGTGATACACACACACACCCATCATTAATGTTTTCAGTATGTGAGCTGGGGGGCTGATCTCACCCCTAGAGGATACAGATGCTCCTGGGAAAACCCCTCCTGAAAACACTGACAAACTACCTTTACATTGCTCCTTACCTTACTTGCTAGGCTACTTGCGGCCCTATCGCGCAATAAGCTTCCCGCGCGGTACTCCGCATACTTAAAAGCCTGAACAGCACCTGTCAGTTTTGGAATTGATTGTTTTGCTTCTCTCTCTCTGCTCCTGACGCATATTCTTTTGAAGAAGAAGATAGGTTTGCTTTATTTTAATTGAGAGACAGAACTGTCATCTCTGTCCTGTCAAGGAGCACGTTTCAACTTTTAAAAGAGACAAATGTTTGTTTTCGGTGTTTGAATAAAGTTCCTGTCTCTACAACCTCCTCTGTTTCTGTGAAAATCTGTGACTCAAGCGTGACAAGTATCAGGGGACCCTAAAATGTCGAGATCCGTCAAAAACAGGAGATTGACATTTTTGATGAATATAAAGCTTTCGCTCCTTCCCCATAGATGATAGGTTATGGTGGGGGAGGGCGCAAAGCAAAAAATGAACACTTACACATTCTCAAACATGCATTAATCCAATTCACAATAAGGTTGGGTTGGGTTGGGTCAAGTAGGGAGTACAATTCAAAATTCACACACACGGGAAGAACAAGTGCAAACTCCACTTGGTTAATGACCACCCAAGAGAAACAAAGCCAGGATGCTAAAATGCAGACTACACTGTTCCACCCAAGAAACACATATCAAACACATATATTTATTACCATGTTTACGAGATGTATTATACAGTATAACTAAATATGGGTTTTCTGTTCCTAGTAATCTAAATAAGTAATAATAATACTTATACCTTTTATTTATAACACATTTCTTAACTTAAAAAGCTTGAAGGCATAACAAAAAAGTATAATAAAAAGTATACACAAAGTAGCAAATGACAAAATTAAAAACTATATGTAACATACAGTAGAGTAACATATACAAACAACGCAGAATAATAAAACAGAAAGAAATGTACAACAGAAGATGATGCAAACAAAATCCAAGTGAAAGAAAAGCAGACCTAAAAGATGTTAAAGTCTTTGAAACCATATACAATAAATGTGCTTTGAGTAGTTTCCTAAAAAAGTAAAATGGTCAGGGCATTTCTTAGTGACAGGGTTAGGTTCCATTCTCTCTAAGAACATTCTATAGTTGAAAAATGTAAGCAGTCAATGTATATTTATTCTTTTTAATCTCTAGCTACTCCTGATTTTTGTAGCTCACTGAAGGACATTGATTGGTTTATTTTCGTCTTCTCATTTTCTATTGCTCTCAGTGGCTTTTGCCTATGGCTGATTAATGACGTGGCTCACTTCTTATCTAATGTACCTGCCCTAGCAGTGATGCCACATCCCACAACCTGTTATTATTTATTGCTGCTAACAAAAAACAAGTTTCTTCTATACTGTAGATTAATCAAGAAACTAAGTGTCCTGGGGGTAAATCACTCATCTTTTAGGCCTGTAAATTCTCTACCTGGATCAGCTTTTTAAATAATTCCCCCATTCATTACTTTTCTTCATGCAAAAATAAAACCTCTGAAAGATGTTTTCCTTAGTCAGAGGCTGCTCCAAATATCTCCGTATTTCCATGAACCCTCTTCTCAAACTCCTCTTTCAGAACTCAGAGACACTGGCTAAAGGGACTATTAAGGATTTATGACAACATTTGAAGTAAAGTCTAAGAGCGTGAAGGAGCACCATTTTGGTGTAAATAACTTGGTTTTATGTGTTGACGTTGTTATTTTATGCATAACATTTAACGCATTGTTAAATCAAATGAAGCAACCATAGTGTGGTGCTGCTGGAAAGGACATTTTTGCAGATATTACTCCATGGAAAACTTGGTGGTAATTGAGGAATGAAACTAAATTCTGTTTATGTAGATACAAGACATGTATGTCACAGTTCTGGACTAGAAAAAAAGGGCACCATCCTTAGTAGCCCCTTTGGGAAGTCAAGTGTTTTCGTGGACACCAAGTTACATGTCACAGCACCAGCAGGCCTGGAATCAGTTACCAGTTCACATTATATAATAAACATTCTGTAGGAATGTAGAGGATGAACCCTTTCCTTAAATTTCTTTAGTAAGTAGAAGTACGTGTTACTTGTTGATATTTTTTTTTTTTTTGGTACCACAATGATAAGATTATTTGAAACTATTCAGATTTGTTATTTATTAATTAGCATTTGAGTTATTTGAGTCCTGGTTTAGGACTATTATTCACTTTGGTTTGAATTAGAGTGTCACTTTTGTGTTTTACTCGGCGTTAAATATCATGTTTGCAAATGGTTAATTGTATTTTTCTAAAGTACTTTCTTCCTTCTCTTTAATTTCTAAATTGACAATGGGTTGATGAAACCAGATTTCCCCAAGGTGATGCTAGATTATTGGATAAGAAACAGCTGAGGAGAATGTTAAGAAAGGAAGATAAAAAAGACAGAAGACTGGGTGTTAAATACGTACCATAAAAAGAAAAGTGGCTGCAGGGTTATTTTAAGACTGTATTTATTATTTTGTGCATGTGTGTGTGTGAGAGAGATTTATAGTGATTTTGTTACCATTTACCTTTTCTTCCTGTTCATTTTGTAACTGGCTCAATCTTTGAATTATAGTGGTGCAAAAATGAAACATTCAAGAGACTGAATCAACTGAAACGATTCATTCACAAAAAGAGTCAGTCTTTCAGGATGTTCAAAACATCACATCACAGTGACATCTGGTGCCAGAAAGTGATCAATAAACATTATTTTAAAGCCATTCCATTTTCTTGATCTGCTGTCTAGTAATGTACTAGTATTAATTTTGTATACCTTGATATTTCTACATCTGTATATATGTACAGTATATAGCTACACCTATTGTAGATAAAAGAGAAGAACATAACAAAGTACTTTTTATTCCTGGGCTTTCAACACCTGTCAGCTATCTTCATCAGAGGACAAATAACTAGACATAAGTAAGGAATAGCATGGAAGGAGGTGTGAGTCATAAATTGCATAGCAGCTTTAGCTCTGAGCAGAGCATAAGCAGAATTCAGAGTGATGCATTTTTTAACACTAGAATTACCAGAGCCTACTAGAAAGCTCGTAGATCCGGCCCACCTTAAATCCATTCGCACCTCTCCGTCACCGTCTTTTGTCCTGTAAATGTGCCGATAAAGACAAACACCACCACCACCGCAGAATGTGCACAAACTTCTCCCAGCTCATGCCTTGATTGATTATCTGGGAGTGAAGTGCTGGAGTTTTAGAGTGGAAATAATAGATTGTTATTTGGAACACATGCATTTCATGTGTGTTCCATTTCTACAATAATTTGTGTAAACACATTATTAAAACAGAAACGTTTTTCATATTTTAGTAATAAATGACAAAATGTAGGCATAAACTATATAATGTGTGAAGCCTGAAGTCCAAAGATCAAATAAACACTTTCACAAAAGGTTGAAGGGTGATTCAACAGCTTCCGTGGTGTAGCGGTAAGATTTGCTGACTTGCAATCAAGAGTCCCCAGTTTGATCCCAACTACCTCCTATATTTACAGTTTTCAGTAGTGAGCTGCTCTTATTGTTAATATTATACAGTAAACACATACATTTAGTTTGTGTCTGTAACAGCCGTTGCACATTTATAGAACTTGTAAAAGTTACCTTTTTTTTCCAGTTTTATTCTCTCCGTCACGATCACAATGCATACTACCGCCCTACCCCCCGCTCAGGGATCTGATGCTGTTACTTTTTATCTGAAACTGGGAACAACTGTAGATGTGAGTGGTGTTTTGAGTCAATGGAATCAATTCTCTGATCTGGACGGATAAAAGACATAGGTATATATGATGATTGGAATAACTCATTTTATGACTTGCATAGTACATTTTGGAAAACACTGTGGCACGGATGTAACATTATTCATATTATTCATATCTATTCACATAACATCTTGCAGTTGTAATCACTGATCTCGTGTTTCGCGTGTTTTCTTTTTTTTTCCCCCGTTTTTCTGCACATTGCTGTATGGTGCTGTTTCTTTTGTACTCCAGGACATGCAGAGGAAAAAATAGTACAGAGAGGTCTGTTCAGCGCTATATGCAATCATCAGAGTCAAAAGTTAACAGTTTACACACACGCAAGGACCATCCTTCCTACATTTACGATAGTATCCACTACAAGGGTCCTCACAGACTCCACTCCATTCCCTCAAATTTCTCTGAAGATCACTGCATATGTGTTTTGCAGTTGGACTTGTTAACCTTTCACCTTTTTCTTGAAACTTTATGATAGAGCAAACTGACTAGAACAATGATTCTATAGAGGAAACTCTCTTTTCAGATGACAGTCCCACAGTGGCTTAATTAAAGACAGCAAAAACCTGTAGGCACTCAAACACTGTTTCTTGATCATGACAATTTAATGGAGTTCTACTCAAGTCAAGAGAGATCAAGGCTGCTGTTGCTGCTTCACGCTGCTCATGCAGATTCCAGAGCATTACAAAGGTGCTGTTCAATTGGGTCTCAAGCTCTTGGATTAGTTTCATTACAAGTTTTCCCATCCACTCCTGGATAGTTGAGAGCTTCTACTTGGCAGTGGTGATAGACTTGAAAAAGCTGACAATCCTGCATGACTGTAGATCCATGAAATGTAGTTCTGTGCTTTTTTCTCCACCATATTCTAAACAGCCAACATGGTGTTCTTGTAAAAGTTGTGAACATCCAATTATATAGAGGATATTGTCATGAAAGGTCATGTAATCTTCTCCTTTACTGCCCGTGTGTATAGCAGAACATTTTGGCCTCCCTTAAATGCATACCTGGGTACATCTCAGGGAATTTTGAGACCCTAGGCAAGTGGTGGAGAACTTGTTTTGATTGTCAATGAAGTAGCATGTCACTGCAAAGTAGGTTTCCATATCTACTGTGGTGCACATATCTGATGTCAAACAGCTTTGGCATTCATCACCTCTGCCATTGCTTTGTCTTTGCTCTCTTGATATTTGACAGCATTGCTTTGAGGGTGTGCCTCTTAGTTTTTCTTGTGACTCAATTTTTGCCCTTTTTGTGTCTTTGAGACCCATAATTGATGCAAGCAGTCACTCCCTACCCTTAGAGAATTGCAATCAGAATTTGTTCATGGGGGAGTTTACTTTGAAGTATTAGTTATACAGGTCACAGCAGAGCAATGCTGTTTGCTTAAACTGACCGCATTGACTCATCGCAAGACACTTTGTAAAACATCCATCCATCCATTTGCTAACCCGCTGAATCCGAATACAGGGTCACTGGGATCTGCTGGAGCCAATCCCAGCCAACACAGGGCACAAGGCAGGAACCAATCCTGGGCAGGGTGCCAACCCACCGCAGCTTTGTAAAACATATACAACCATTTCCTATTGAGTACTATTGTGAATCATAGCTCAATCCAAATTCAGTCAACTCACAGCCCATAGTTTAAGAATATATGCTTTAAGTGCATTTCTTGAAGGAAGGGTGTAATTGGGGCTAAGATCTTGACAAGGTTTCTGAAACCATCATCTTCAAAATATGGAAAAATTGTGAGTTCTTAATAATAAGGTTAACAAAAGCCTAACCTTAATTTTTTTACCTTCCTGTCACAAAAAAAATAATAAACGATTGCCTAAGCATTTCACTGCATATTGTACTATATGTACAATTTGTATGTGACAAATGAAATTTTGGTATAATTTTGATTTGTCGTATATAACAATTTTTAAATACATGTTAAATCATGAAACAGTCACTTTTTTTTTACCTTGTTCATACATTATTTGTAACGATGTGTGATGGTTGTGTTGTTCAAACTAGTTAGTATAATAAAGGTCTATACATAATTTTAAGTGTATATACCAGAGGTGGTGAACTCCAGACCTCGAGTGCCGCAGTAGCTGCAGGTTTTCATTCATACCATCTTCTTAATTAGTGACCCATTTTTGCTGTTGATTACTTCTTTTAATTAACTTGACTCAGGCCCCATAGTTGTTTGTTTTTCCTTAATTAGCAGCCAAAAAATAATGAGAAACAAAACAAATCACCACATGACCAGCTCCCCTTTGTCCATTAAACAATATCTGAAATTAAAGAGAGGTGATGGTCTTGATAAGGTTGATCTTTCGGGTCACTAAAACATTTTGACAGTGCTCTTAGAAAGAACAGAAAAACAACAGTTTTTGAAATGTGTGCTGTGGCAGAATGAGAGCAGCAACAAGCCATGGAATTAAATGACGGGTTTAATTAACAGCAAGAATTGGCTTCTAATTAAGAAAGTGATTGGAGTGAAATTGGTTGGAGTTTGAAGCCCCAGTTTAGCTGGTCATCTGTTAGCTCGTTTCACATCTCATTTCTGCTTGGCTGTCATTTAATGAAGAAAGGAATCAATTCAGAGGGCTGAACTCTTCTATCAGAGCTATTAAAGTGATGGGGAAAAAGTTAATTAGCAGTGAAAACTGGTCACTGAAAAAAAAAGGGTTAGAATGAAAACCTGTAGCCACTGCAGCACTCCAGGCCTGGAGTTCGCAACCCCTGGTATATACCATTTACAGAACGTGAATCAGGGACTGATCCAGCATCAGATTGTGTTGTGTTAGCATTATCACAAAAGACTCGATGCTTTAAATGAAGGTGTCTCCATATTGTAACAGAATTTTTGCAAAACAAAAGATGTTGCTGGCAATGCTACATAATTTACTTGATTGTCCTCAACAAGTTCAAAGTGCTCCCACACAGTGATTTTGGTCTTTTGGGAGCTCCTTTTTATTTTGTTATAAAAACAGTTTTACCTATCCAAATAGCAATTCCAAAGTAAGGATCTGAAATTCATACTAACATTCAAATGAGAACTAACAGTGTATTGATCAGGTAAGGCTCAGAGTCAAATACATATATAAGTTGGTACGAGTGAAAAGACAATAGTAATAACATGGCTATGTACAAGGCCTTTGGGAAATTGAGGTAAGACTTTGAAAAAATCTGAGGATTACACAGGCTTTTATGTTGTTGCAAGCTTGATCTTATGATCTTCTGTAGAGCCAATTAACAGCATAAGAATGTGAGATGCAATTTTTTGTTGATTTTTTGACTTTTGAACTATTGTTTTTTCCATTAAAACCTACTGATCAAAGATCATCAACTTTCATTCCCCAACGGGGAAACTTGCTGAAACACGATTGACTCGTCTGTTGAGAGATGCTTGTTTGTTGCCGAAGCAACAGCAGCACCTCACACTTTTGCAACATGACAGAGGCAAGCTCCTCGCCTCACACAATGGGATGCAAGGAACATTATACCTTGGCCCTGCCCGTTTGCTGTGTCTGTGTGTAGTAGAGTGGTAGCTCCTGCTGCAATAAATAATCCTGCTATTCCGGTTTCAAGTTGAATTAAGCTGGTTCTCCTGAGGTCCTTAGACTCAGCCTCGTCTTTTGGGATGCAAGGCAGTGACTCACATGTCACAATATACACTTCAGAGAGAAGTGTTTTAGAATCAAAGTATTGCAAAGGTTTTAGGGCACTTTGAATCCTTGTTTCAAATTTGCTATCACTGTTGAATTGTAAATTAATTTTATGGTGACTGAGGAAAAGAAGACTAGTGAGTTTGGATGTCATGCTAAGGATGAAAGATTGCAGCAAAAGTACAGGTGTGATAAGGCTAGAAGTCTTCATACTAAGATACAGTATGTGTTCTGTCTAGCAGGAACCTTGCCATGAATTGTTGTGTTGGATTCCTTTGGTTATTATTCATTCCTTTGTTGATTTGCTATCATTTTGCAAATGATAGAGACATCTGCTGCTAGAAAATGTCAACAATTTCACCAATGTTTTGATTACATAAATTAATGAAAAACATTTTGGTAGTCATATTTTATCTTTTTCTTTGGAAATTGTGCACATATTGTTAGGTCTGTAGTTTGATTTTGTGGAACTCAAGGAAAAGAACAAGATGCACTTACTGAATGTTGTTTTTGGGTGGTAAGAGATCTAAATTGTTGTGTATTATTATCCCAAACTAGATTTAAAGAATTACAGAATGCTTGATGAAATCTGTGTTAGGTTGTTAGAAAAAGACAGGCGATTCTGACATGTCAAATAAAATGGAGTGGTATATTGCATTCATCCCAAAGTTACTTTGGTTGCTGGGGCCATGGTTTTCTCTTGTAAGGTTTTATTTATATATCAAGCTCTTCGTTGTTCCCAGAAGAACCACTGTGAGAATAAAGCTTACAGTTTGCCTAGACGTTAATGTCAGAAAACTTTCTTTCAATTGCATTGCACCATAGTTGAACTGTTTCTTATGAGACCTTCATTGCAACTCCAGAACAGAGGAGATTTGCTTTATTCCTTGTATTCATTCATTACATGGGTCTGAGTTTCAAGCGATATAAGTAATATAATACTGCATTTGATTTTTATTACCTGAAAAATATGACAGAGACAAAAGGTGCTTATCTCTTAAGTGTTATGGAATAGTGGCACTATAGTCATGGCACCTAATGGCATGACCACATAAACTCTCTGTTGCAGAGATTTATAAATTCACTTTACATTCTAGAATAATCTTCAATATCCTGCCCTGAGGACTTTTCTCTTTTGGCTGATTTATAAAGCCTAAGCTATAGCTGAGACATTCTAAAGCTTACTTCTACTTAATTAGAATTGCTGAAGCTACTTTACAGTTCTTTTTCTATACCAGTGTATTGTGGTATGTGTGAGATCTCTGTTTCACTATCCATTCGGGATTGAACTATGACAAGACTATAAAAAACAGACTATCACCATTTTTCAAAAAATATCCCAAATGCACTTGCTGAAATACAACAAGTAATACAATTTATTCATAACTAAGGATAATAGAAAATGGATGTACTCAAGTAAAAACAGACAAAGAACAATAACAAACAACACAAAACATAAATCTGTGCTAGCTTTGTTTGGTCTTTTTTTCTTTCCTACAGAAAAAAGCACATAACTTAAGATTACCATGCCATACCATTTGCTAAGTCCGTTTAATCATGAGAAGGGTTGCACGGGGCTAAAGCTTATCCCAGCAAGCATAGGGCACAAGGCAGGAATAATCCCCTAGACCTGGCTTCAGTCCATTGCAGGGGAACCCACCACACAACTACAAGGGCCAATTTAGAATCACCAATCAATCTAAACTGCATGTCTTTATACTGTGACACAAAACCACAGCACCTTGAGGAAACCCAAGCAGACACTGGAAAAACATGTAAACTCCATGCAAGGAGGTCCAAAGGACATAAACTCTGGTCTGCTACCACTGTGCCACTGAATTCTGTTTAGTTATCTAGAGAATTATTATCTGGAATATTATTTGTTCCTGACCAGATTTAAAATGTGCTCTTAAGAATTTTAATTTGTCAACTGGTCAAGATGGATATTTACTTAGCTAGTATTAAGATTCTACCGTCTGCACTGTGATGGTGGGACTAATTTGCTCACAGCTAGTCTACACTTGTTTTAGACCCCCAGACAGCTTCTGTTTGTCTGTGTGAGAACCTGCTTTGAATGTTGCTACTGAATTTAGGAAGAGACACTTACAACAGATACAGATTTATACTTCAGACAGGTTATTGCTGTTCACTTACAATAACACCAATATTCAAAATGTTTTAGCTGGCTTTATACTAACTACTAAGTGTAACACAACTCAAAAACAAGCATAAAGGTTTGGGGAGTCCTCCCAGTATACCTGAAACTGGTTGGTGGGAAAAAAAAAAATAATTCTTCACACAGTTGAGTTCAGTATGGAACTGAATAAGGAATTTAAGATGATGATGGATTTATAAGTCAGAACCAAGATTATGAGAGATCTTGTGGGGCCAGAATCAGAAGTGATGTCATCAGGATGCATTGTTGGAGGTGGAAATTATGTCATTGGGAGGTGGGTTCTTCTGTCTGCGCAGAGGGGAAAAAAAGAGAAAGCATCAGAGGACAGTTTCAACCCGTGGCTCTGAGAAACACTTATATTCCAGCCCATAAACCGTCTCCGATAAACACATGTGTGACATAAGTTCCAATCAATAGTTCTCAGATTCAAGGTTAGGGGTATTTATGGTTTGGTTTTTGTTGACTCTGGGTGTAGACTTTGTTCTAATTTTTCTCGGTCAGCTTTCTCTGACACATGTGGGAGGATAATAAGTGAACTTTTTTTGTTCTTTGTTAAGAAGCTCTTCTACTTTGCTTTAGTCACACCTTTTAGATGCATTTGGTATTGCAGTTTTCTCCGAGGTTTCATTCACAGTAGTCCTTGTTTGTTGACATAAAATGTAGAATTTTGAGGCAGCTGGTAATCAGACAACTCCCTTTTCTAGCAAGACAAATACTTTGCTTTATGTACAGTCATACTTTAGTAAGACTTGGTCTTCCCTAGGCCCCCACATCTAACTGTTATGGATGGTTATCTACTCTTAAAGTCCAGAACTAGATCACTTTTCAGAACATAAGGGATCGTTCCATCCATTTTAATGGCCACACCCTAGGTAACAGGGAGATAATGATAACAGAATTGTAAAGGAAACAGTGAACATTTTTCCATGGGTTTCATGGTACACATAAGCCCAACCTTTTGGCTGACAGTTCGGTGTAACATTTTGCCCATCAGGTTTGCCAGTCTTTGAGTTATGACTCTTTGTTTACAAAGTATTTAAAAGGGTGCATCATGGAGACATCTTTGGGTGTCATTTGCCTGTGATTCACCAGTCTTTTCAGATGAGACTCAGAAACTGCACTCGGAATAGAAACCAACCCTGTGAGGAAAACTGACACTTAAGAGGCATCTACCAGATCTTTTAACTTCTTCTAAAGCAAAAGACTTGTTTGCCAAAGCAAAGCAAAACAAGTAATGACAATCTGTTCTACAGTAGGATATTTTACAGGTTAAGATCATTATGGCCAAGTAGATAAACCCTCAATTTCTGCTGCTGGCTCATTTAAAATCACAAAATATAGACTATAAAGGAATCTATGTATGTTCTAATTCTGTGAGTAATCAAAATTGCTTAGTGCTTTTAATATAACATAATTAAAAAGTACAAAGCACTTGACAATATTCAATCAGTAGACATGCTATTAGAAGACTGCACTGGAAATACAAGCAGGCTGCTTGCTGCTTGTGCTGATTGACACATTTGCAAAACAAAGCCGCTGATGAGGAAAGGTGCGAAGGAATTTAAGGTGGCCCAGGATTACGTGTTTTTTCACAGGCTTCAAGGATTCTAGTGTTAACACCTTTATTTTCTTTAGGTCCTGGAACAACCCATAGTGTTACAAATGGTGACGAAGCAGCTTTATCTTGAATTGCATTGTGTCAGCTTTAGGAGCCCTAAACAGTATACTCTTTTCTCAAAAAATGACACAACAATCCAAAGTCATAACAAAAATGGTTTTATTAACACACAAAGGAATAGCAACAGAAATGGAAAATGAAATAAAAAAGTTGGTCAAGTAACACTAAGTCTGAGGGCAACAAGGACCGTGGAACATGAAAACCCTATCTGCTCAATGGTTTGGCTAAGCCATGTACACACTTTTTCCCATAATCCTATGCTCACTTTAACTCACAGGCTATTCTGCTTCTTTCACTGACTTTCCTTCAATCCATTAGTTGAGCTCTGTCAGCTATTTCTTCCCATCTCAGCATTTGTGAGTATTCTGTCAGGACTACATTTCTTGAACCTAGTAGGAAAGTCTTGTGGGTGCCGATGAAGACCGCACCCTAGTGGCACCAGGTGACCTTACTTGTTCTCCATACCACAGAGTTGTACTAAGGGATACCAAGCCTCTTCCCAGCAACCTTGCAAGTATAGCATAAACTAACCTCTAGTGGTCATATATATATATATATATATATATATATATATATATATATATATATATATATATATACACACTACTTAAAAAATGAAGGGCACACTTAATCATCACACTTTAAAACTAAGTCAGTAAGGCTTTAGAGATGTCAATCTGTCCAGTTAAGAAGCATAAGCGATTGTGAATCAACGTCACCTGCTTAGATGCAAATGAAAGTGACAACTGGTGCACAAGAGAGGCAACAGGAAGACAACTCCCAAAAAGGGAACCCAAAAAAAGTTTCATAGATGGTGTGATGATGAAATATTCCCTTAATATATATATAAATATATGTAGCTAGAAATCCACAAAGGGATTTCTAATATATGCACATGAAAGTTCAACCAGTCACATGATTAACTGGACACAGTGCAAGTAAAATTCAAGGCTAAGGCTAAAAGTGCCAGAAAGCTGGCTGAATCGTGGCTATCAAACAAAAACACCATTAACACCTGGACATGAACCCAGCATATGCAGCCTTATGCATGTTAGTTTACATGACAAAATAACTGGGTTGCTTGTGGAGAAACCTGCATGAGTTAACTTGGTTTCTCAGAGATCAATAACTAGTTTCTCTACATTGAATAAGGGTTTGCATAATATTTTATAAACTAAATTTCTATAAATAACTTGGTTATTAATGTGCTTGTAAATGCACTAAGTAGATAACAGAACAATGAAATAATTTCAAAAATGCATAAATATTCTAAGAAATAATGCCTGATTCACAAGGTTGACTTTCTTTGTTAACTCAATGACCATGGTCTCTGTTTGCAAACAATATGGTCTACCCCACTGCCTTTTTGTTTAAGATCAGTTTCATCAAATGCCTCTTTTCTGATCATTATCTTTTTATTACTTGGTGGTATTTACTGTCTTCTGAGATTAGTCTTAGCAGAAATATTGACCTGATATATATTTTCTGCATAAAACATAATTTCCACATTGTCTGCTTTATTTTCTCTGTTGTTCTCTTGATGTTAATTTTAGTATGATCGTTGGCCATGCAAGACTGTCCATTTATAAATCAATCTAAATACTTATTAGCATAGCCTTATTACCAAATCACATTACCAATGACAATATGTTCCTACTCTCATTTGTTCAATTTTATCCTCCATGGCTTCCCAAACAGATTAATCAGATCTTCTTTGTAAATACAGTAGGGAAAAGTGAGAATGCACAGTGTGTTCCAAAATCCAAAGGACTCCCAACAACAGAGAAGAGGAAAAAAATTACATTAATCTTTAAGAAAAACAAACCCTTTTGTGGCTATGTATCACTTTTAGAGTACATCATCAAATAAATCAAAGTCAACCACCAAGTTCCTCACTGGTCATTCTAGTAATACCCACACAAAGCTGTCCAGATACTTTTTGAAAAGGGAGTGAAGTGAAAGGAGGAGAAAGAAGTCTGTTTGTTCAGTCGTACATGAACTTTTGTTTAGATATTACATGCCACAGTTAGTTGTCAGGATAGAAAAAGAAATGGCATGTGGAAAACTAAATACTGTATATGAAAGAAGTATTTTAGGTTTCTTACCAATGAACTGGGGCCTCATGCATAAACGGTTGCATAAGAACATTTCCACGTTCAAATTGTGATGTATAAAACCTACAGTTGGCATAAAGCCACGCACTTTTCCACAGTACCTCATACCCTGTCGTACACAAGTTCTCCTCTCGGTTTTGCAGACTGGCGTCACCGAGCATCAAAGCAGTGCTACTGTTCCTGTGTGGTTATTCTTTATTTCTTAGAACCACATTCCTGCCGCGGCTTTATAAATACACTGAAATTAACCGCATATTGTTTATTAGTGTAATGCATCTGATTGTAATTAACTTGTAACAATATAATGGTCCAGGGAATAGCCATAGTATTCCAAATACCATAACTGCTCTAGGTTTAGGTTTAGTTTATTTATATAGCACATTTACAACAGCCACACGACTGACCAAAGTGCTGTACATTTAAAAACATCAACATAAAATAGAAATATACAATTTAGCCAAAAGAAGCACAGCAGAGACACATTAAAATAATTTGTATAAATATATCTATACATATACATATATCTACACATACACACATCTAGGTAGGCAAAATAAAGCCTAGTAAGCCAGAGAAAACAGATGTGTTTTTAAAATAGATTTAAAAATAGTCAGACTGGGAGCCATTCGGATTTCAATAGGCAGATCATTCCAAAGACGAGGCCCAATTACAGAGAAAGCACGGTCACCTTTACGCTTGAGTCTGGAGTGTGGAATTAAAAGAAGGTTCTGATCACAGGATCTCAAACTTCTCAAGGGGGTATATTGGTGAAGCAATTCAGATAAATAGATGGGTGCTTGTTGGTGCAGTGTTTTAAAAACAAATAATAAGATTTTAAAATGTATTCTGAATTGAACAGGCAACCAATGAAGGGACTTCAGAAGTGGAGTCACATGATCCATTTTTTTCTTTTTTAAAAGAAATTTAGCAGCTGCGTTCTGGACCAATTGAAGACGGGCAATTTGGGATTTGGAGATGCCATAATAAAGAGAGTTGCAATAGTCGAGGCGAGATGTAATAAAAGCATGTATGGCCATCTCCAGGGTCTTGTCAGTGAGATAAGGTTTAATTTTTGCAAGCGTGCGAAGCTGATAAAAGCTAGATCCAATCACGGCAGAGACATGTTTGTCAAGTTTTAATGAGTCATCTAACAGGACACCCAGATTCCGAACCTGTGAAGACCTGAAAGCTGATAAAAGTCCCAGGTCAAATTCCGGGGCCTTCATATGTTCAGAAGGGCCAAAGACTATCACCTCAGTCTTCTCTTCATTTAAAGATAAGAAGTTTTGGGATAGCCAAGATTTAACTTCATCTAAACAAGATAACAAGGCATTCATAGCCAAGGGATCATTTTTCTTAAAAGGTAAATAAATTTGTGTGTCATCAGCATAAAGGTGAAACGATACCCCGTGTTTTCTAAAAATAGAGCGTAGAGGTAGCATATACAGAGAAAATAAAGTGGGAGACAACACAGAGCCTTGGGGAAGACCACAGGAGAGAGAGGACGTCGAGGAGGAGAAGTCTCCTAGCCTAACCACGTAATTCTTATCAGATAAAAATGACTGAAACCATTTTAAAACTGTGCCAGAAAGACCCACCCAGGACTCTAGTCTATTTAGTAATTTCGAATGATTAATAGTGTCGAAAGCGGCTGATAGATCTAATAGAACAAGGACCACAGAATCCCCCGTATCCGTGGCTAAAAAGATGTCATTTAACACTCTCAAGAGGGCTGATTCGGTATTGTGGGCTGCCTTGAAACCAGATTGAAAATGCTCAAACAAATTGTTTAAAGCAAGAAAAGATTGAAGTTGGAAAAACACAATCTTTTCCAAAACCTTAGAAAGAAACGGTAGGACCGAGATAGGGCTATAGTTTTTTAAACCTGACAAATCGAGTGAAGGCTTCTTGAGGAGGGGAGTAACAGTAGCCACTTTCAAATTAGAAGGAACCACGCCTGTTGAGAGGCACTTATTAAAAAAGGACGCTAGGCCCGGTCCGATCGAATCAATGATTTGTATTAAAAATCTAGGATGGATAGCGTCATATGGAGAGGAGGATGGCTTCAGTTTAGCAATAGTATCTTTGAGTGACTGTATAGAAGCTGGTTCAAAAGTATCCCAAGACATAAACAACGGCAGAGGAGCAGGCTGCTTGGTAGAGAAGATATGGGCTCCCAGACCAGGTTTACTTACTTTGTCTTTAAAAAATCTTGAGAAGCTTTCACAAAGGGCAAAAGAAGCAACTGACCCAGTGTGTACCGGGGGATTGACAACAGAATTAATAACAGAAAACAAGACCTTAGGTCTAGACTGATTATGCAAAATTAAATTAGAAAAATAGGTTGCTTTGCTGATTTGGCAGCTCTCTGATCTCTGCTTTAGCGTTGTTACTCTCACTGCACCTTAAGGGTTGCCACAGCGGATCATCTTTTTCCATATTACTCTCACTGCCCCACTCGGAGTATTTATATCAGTGTATCTGAGTGGGTAATCACGGCAGCAGCTGATCGGAAAGAGAATTATCGGTATACAGCATCAAGCACACCCTGTCTCAGCCACTGCAAAGCATTTCAAAGCCTTTTCTGTACGGACCTCGCGGTTCAGAAACAGTTTCATCCCAAGAACTTTAAACAATCAGTCCATCAAGTGCTCCTTTGTAGAACTGTTAGGACTTATAAGTATAATCACCTCACTGTAAACTTGCACTACAGTTATAATATTGCACAACCTGCGCCACTTTATAAAGCGCGTATTAACATACGATGATGATATAATTTTTAAGATGAAATGCAGCAAATTATGTTGATTATATTATATAGATAAAACTTTAACTTCATTTAAATAATCTGTATTGTTAATAATTAAATATGTGAGGACAGGGTTCTGCAGCGCTAGCTAGTTCATGGATTGATCCTTGTACTGTATTCTTTCTGGGGCTGACACGACACTGGAAGGATGATGGATAGAATAATTAAACATGTTCTACAAAGATATTTCAATGTTCCTTAAACGTTTTCAAGAATCGTTGCTGTAAGCTTACAGATGGCTTAACGTCTATTACAGAGCTGACTGTGTGGCGATTGGTTATGTGGAGAAAGAAAAGTAAGCACAGGAATTGGAAGTTAGTACATTTGAAAGAGACAGTACTGCTACAATAATTTCATTGAAGGTCGCGCACAATCACGCACCGTGTTCCCCTGTTTAATAACATGCTTTAACTCCTGTCATCATGAAAAAGATATCACGTATGCATCTCAGTATTTTAATTATTCAGAGAGCTGTAATATCACGAATTTAATGGATTCTGTGTCCTGTCGGAGAAAGAGAAAGCGGAAGCACGTTGTGATTCACACACACAGAGCAAAAGATCAAATACTAAACAAAGCATTTAATGTGCTAGTTTAATTACGATGTGATTTGAGAAACTGGTTAATTAAATGATTTTAAGATGAAGTTTATGATGTTCTACTTTAAATGACAAAATAAATTACGTAATTAAAATGGAAATTTCGAGATGGAACTTGACATTTCATGCTTTTTTCCTACTGTGTGCCTTTTTTTTTCTCTGCACCCTAATAAGCTTTTATATGACACTCAGACGGTGGGCTACAACTCGCCTTTTCATGGCGACTTTGATATGTGACAACTTCTTTTTTTATTTTGTGCACTGTGAGACTTTGTGAACTTGAGCTTTTGAGTTTCTCCGACATGCTATGTCAGTCCATCAGCTTCCTTTTTTGTTTATACCACTGTTTAAACCAACAAATAGTACGTTTTTCCTTGCCTCCACTTGGTATTCGCTGAAATTCTTCCATTTTCCCTCTTGCTTTTTCCATTGTCTTTTCACAGAACGTTGAGCTTAAGGGCTGTTTATATTGATTTGCATATTTAAAGAGGCGTAATTCTGGGAGGAGTTGGGGCGGGACAGCAGGCGCGTGCACGAGCATTACTTTTCACGCTGACCGCGATTTATGTAGTGGAAGAACGTGGAAGTTGGAGAACACACCGATTCCTGCATCTGGATTTTTCTGTGCATAAGCACATTTCAGCTTTTGTGCTTACGTCATGTTATAGTGCGAATTCTACGCACGCGGCCCCTGAAGTGTGACACTAAGTAAATCTTTTGATTTACTCACATCCCTACATTTACAAATCTGTTCATTTATTTCAGTGCTACAGGGTGCTGTAACCTATCCCAGCAGCCTCCTGTAGCATATATATAAAGAGAGAAAAAGAGAGAAAGAGATAATCTGTTTTAGATAGATAGTCATCTAAATATATAAATAACTAGTAGATAAATAGTAGATGTGAAAACCATTAATAAAACTATAAACTGATTTTATATTAAAAAAGACAGTGGACTATGCTGTAATAAACAATATCAAGACTCCTTCTAAATGTTGATAATTTCGTTCTATATTTAAATAAAGATAAATAAAGAGCACCTTTTATCATATTACCTTGAAATGTACAATGATTAAAAAGTATATTTATGAATAAAAAGTAAATATCATGGCAAGAATAATGAATAGTTTTAAAGACCTAAGTGGTGTATTGAAGTAATTTACTGTTTCATCTGAATCTACAGTGTTTAAAGAATAAGCTTTGGAACCAGTGAACAAGAAACATTCATCAAACAAGAAATGGTTTATGATACATATATATTAAAACAATGACTATTTTTTAGCTGCTATTCAGCTTTGTTTTTTTTCCTTTTAAACCCTGTAGATGACTTCTACTACAACTGCACCAATGTAACTGGCACACTACCAAAGTAAGTCAGCATAAATTGTGCATGTTCAGCAGAAAAATAATAAAAGCTTGCATAAGCATAAATGCACAATGCTTAAAAATGCAGTTCCAAGATTTACAGGTTAAATGCTATGTCTGAAATGGTTTTGGTGCAGAGTGATCATTAATTCAAGGCTGATACCGTGGAACAGCAGACTCCTTATAGACTACTGATAGAAACAACAAAAAAATTATATATATTTGTTTTCAAAGCAAACAACAGAATCCTAAAAATACATCTAGGAATATATAGCATAACAACATAATGTAACATTCTGAAATCTGCTTATGCCAACATATGCCTAAGCTGGTGCCTAGGACTATATAACACATATTTTTATTATCTATCAATTCCTTTTTCAAAATTCTCCTGAGTGACAGATTTTTTTTTTTTTAAGTTTTTTTTCCTTCATTGTTTTTGTTTCTAATACTCTAACTGCATTAATACAACTTTTTAATTACTGTATAAATGAGAATTTTGGGGTAGATTTTCAGTCTCCCAGAACCCATTAAAATAACAAGTAGGGCTTCAATATTAATGTCAATATTTTTCTTTTTTAAGGATTTTGGATTTCCCTACTAAATGCTGTTTGTGTCTTTTACAGTATTTTGTATATATGTTACCACATACCCCTCATCATATAAAATGGCATTTCTCAGATTAACCTTTCTCTGTTTGTCATATTCTCAAAAACTTTTACTCAAACTTGAAGTGGATTTTCACATAATTATTAAGTGGGCTAAGAGTCCAACTAATAACAGTCTGTGTTATATTTGGCGTCACAAGAACGACACAAAAACATCGTAAAGGTTTGGGGCAGCCACCCATATAATATTCCTTAGCTGCAAATAAGAATAATTGTGAGATGACCACAAAACTGAGTCCAAAACAAAACTGATGATGTGCAGGTAATATGGTGGCTTTAAAGACCAGGGGAGGAACTGACGTCATTGGGGCCGGAACTGGAAGTGACATCATTGGAACTGGAAGTGGTATCGTCACTAGTGCCTGAACTGGAAGTGACATCATCAGATGTATGAGAAAAATGGAAGTGATGTCATCAGGCAGGATTTCCCAAGAATGGTCTGCAAGGGATTGAGAAAGACAGTTAGTACACCTGGCCGCCCCCTGGTCTGGCATGGAATTACTGTTACTCAGGCAATTTAGTTGTCTCCTAATCACATGTGTGTGACAAGGGCCCCCCTTCAGCCCAGACCCATCGAGTTAGGCGTCTCTGACCGAGAGGTTGTGGACTCGGGAGAGAGCCCTTACGATGAACAAGTGTAAACTTATGCGGTTGAAGGTCAAGAAACCACATGGTGACCTGCGGATTAAACTCCTTGTGCAGGGACATCCACTTTAAGGGTGCATGATCAGTAACAACAGTAAACTCATGGCCCAAGAGGTAGTACCTCAACTGTGTAATCACCCATTTAATCGCCAGAGGCTCTTTTTCCACCGTCGCACACCTGGTCTCTCAGTCCAGCTGTTTCCAGCTCAGGAACATGACAGGGTGTTCAACACCATCGAAGCTTTGGCTCAGCACAACTCCCAGGCCTTTGTCCGAAGAGTCCATCAGGAGAATAAAAGGAAGCAAAAATCAGGTGCTTTCAATATTGGGTCTATTTTAAGTCACCAAATCCAGCCTCTGTCATATCAGTCCATACCACATTGTTAGGGGCCCTCTTCTTTGTTAAATCACTCAAGGACGCCACTCTTTCTGAAAACTGAGCTATAAATCGGCGGTAATACCCAGCTATACTGAGAAACGCTTGGAGTTCCTTAGTTTGCGGATGGGGTCATTTCAAAATGGCATTTATTTTTGACCACAGTGGCTTTACGCTACCCCTGCCTACAAGGTAGCCTAATTACTTGGCTTCTTTCAACCCAGAAAAACATTTTTTGGATTTATTCGAAGACCGGCTTCAACAAAAGTCTGTAATATCACTCAGACCTGCTGTAGGTGTTCTTTCCATGTGCTGGAATAAATGACAGCGTCATCCTAATAGTCAGCAATATACATGTTATGGGAGTCGGAGCACTTTATCCACCAGACGCTGGAAAGATGCCTTGTGCCCCGTGTAACCAAAATGGAAGGACACGATACTGCCAGTGTCCACTAGGGCTGCTAAATGCAGTTTTGACCTTCGTGGAGTCCGTTAAAGGAACTGCCAGTACCCCTTCGACATGTCAAGTGTGGTCAAATAATTTGCCCGTCCAAGCCACTCAAGGAGGTTGTCCACTCGAGGCATTGGATAAGTATCAAATTGGGAGACCTGATTAAGTCAACAGAAGTCATTGCAAAACCTCCAACTTCCATCAGGCTTACTAATCAAGACAATTGGACTGGGCCAGGGACTATAACTCTCCTCTATAACTAAGTCCAGCATGCGCTTGAAGATGATAGGGCCACTCTCAGACTATAACTCTGGGTTCTGTCACAATGTCGTGGGCGATCAGAGAGGTCCTTTCGGGTTTTTCAGCTACCCTGATGGACAAGCTAACTGCTTCGAGCTCCCGTCATTGTCTCACACCATGACACGATACCCCGGATGGAATTCCTCCCATCCCTGCTGACCACCTTGAGAAGCATTTGCTTGAGAGTCTGCTTAAAACTCTTGACTAGATCATCAGTTTGAGGATGATACACAGCGGTCTTTAAGTGCTTTATTTTAAGTAATTTGGACATGTCCTTGAACGTAGGTAAAAGGTTTTTCTTGGTCCGTAAGGACTTCCTTAGGGATGCCAACTTGCGCAAATACTCCTATAAGTTCCCATGCGATAACCTGAAATGTAGTTGAGCGCAAAGGAACAGCTTCTGCATATAGGGTCACATAATCCACGAGAACTAATATATATTTGTGTTGTACTATATCGACCCTTATCCTTTCAAAAGGGACATCAATCAAGGGAAAGGGAACAAGTGGAGCTCAGTCCCTCCTAGGAATTTGCCGTAATTGACACTCTGGACACAAGATACAAAAATGGTGAACCTTCTTATTAATTCCTAGCCAACAGAATCGAAGCTCAATATGCTCTAAGGTTTTCTCCGTGCCCAAATGGCCTCCTAGGAGGTGGGTGTGTGCCAGTTCACAGACCTGCCGCCGGTAAGTTCATGGGATTAAGAACAGTTTCCACACCTCTCCCTCATGCTCCGTGACCCAATATAATAGATCATTCTCTATCACAAAGTGAGGACCTTGTGGCATGGGCTGATGCTAGTTTTGGCCAAAAACTAGCACGACTGCATTCTTATCAAATTTTAGGGAGTCATCGTTCCATTGCTCCCTTTTAAAAGAAGCTGGTGTCTTTCTGAATAAAAATTGAATCTTGGAGAGAGGATCCGGTCTGACCTCAAGGGGAGGGGATTCATCCCAACTCGTCAAAGCATGGGGTGATGAAGTTTCCGCCTGCGACGGTCCTGGAACCTCTCCATCCGGCTTTTGGTTTTCCGTAGGGCTCTCTGCCGACTGAGTACATGGTGTGGAGACAGCTTGAGATGGGTCATTCCTGTCTATTATAAGGCCTAAATTAGGTCTGGGAGTAGTCAATACTGTACCGCATTTATTGTTAGACATGTCCCGCCTCAAAATCACAGCAAAAATGGGATTAGGGAGGACCGCTATGCTGATGAAACATAGAGGGCGGTTTTATATTGACGGATTTATCCGTATATACAAGTTATACTGGTCTTTATTTTAATTCTTCTTTCATTTTTCTTTGAAAAATGCTAATGTTTAAGAAATTTAAACTATAATAAGCCACAGACCGTTCACATCCATAAACCAGTGCTTTTTTTTCAATCATGAGGTTCCGGCCATTGTGATTTTCCCAGAGCATAATGGGGGTGTGATTACAATGGTAATTTGAGCACTGGAGTGCAGCACTGTTAATGTTTAATTGCATTATCAGCCTAATAAATACATAAAATCAGTACTGTTCACATGCATACTTTCTCACTCATATCTTAAAATGTTACAATATTGCATTCGCCTCAACCCATGCCCGATGCATATTTGTTCCCGTTACCTTTCTCCAAGTTTTTTATCCACGTCAGCATCCACACCTACTGCACTGGAAATATTTTTTTCATTACACTGACCTGACCATTTATTTTGATTTGTGCAGCTTCTAGTGTTGCCACACTTTTTGTTTATCAACATCAGCCAGTCAAAAACAAATAGGTGTAACATTAACACAAGTATTTTTGTAAAGTTTAAAAAAAATCTGTACAAAAAACTTTGTTTACTTAAAATATTTTTTGTAGATTTTGGGGACCTGCAGCACAAGTGGATGTCCCAGGGTACAGACAGTTCAAAATTAGAGTACTCTGCTCCAGCACAAATTAAGCACTGCCAACAACTAACAATAGCACATAAATCTTTTCAGTACTTGAGTTGGAATATACTGTCTATGCAAGCAATTTCAGCCACATGATAATGTAAAATAGTATTAAAAAACATTTTATATACACTAATTCTATTATTCTGTGGTGGGCTGGCGCCCTGCCCGGGGTTTGTTTCCTGCCTTGCGACCTCTGTTGGCTGGTATTGGCTCCAGCAGACCCCCGTGACCCTGTAGTTAGGATGTAGCGGGTTGGATAATGGATGGATGGATGGATAATTCTATTATTACTGTTATTTTTTAACATGACTCAGTGTTATAAATATATGTATAAAATTGTGGTAACAAACTCCTTGATAATTGACTGTACAATGCTGCTTGAACTCAAAGTTTCCCACCACTCGTGAATGTTATGCCATGTGTACATTATCTTGTTTGTTCATTCAATGGGACAACATTTGCTACATTCTAGTATTTAGAAATTTTCCCAGAATAAAATTAAGTTTATAAAACATGCAATACGTTGTTTTTGTTACTAGCTTTCTTGAGCATGTTTTGGTAAATGTTATTGGGTCCTGGCAATTTATTTGATTTAAAGTTCTTTACTTGTAGCAGTAAATACTCTTCTGTAATGGCAAAATCATTTGCTGTACTACTTAAGAACTGAATACCTTTGCGGTTTCCTTTTCTGTACATTTTATTTCCCTCATGTTCTTTTTCACCCCTTTTTGCCTGCTGAAAAACTGAGAGAAGTTCTCAGTGTTGACATTTACATTTTTCAGCAATATTCCTTTGCAACTGCCATTTATCATTTTTAATTTCCGTTTCTACTGTCCTGTGTTTAGTACTACACCTGTTTGACTTGTATGTATTGTATTATACAGATCTTTTTTATTCTGTCATTCTTTTATTCCCTACTTTTCTTACATATTTGCAAGATATTCTTGTATTTTAGCTATTGCTTCTATATTTTGGAATAAAACTTGTGCTGCATTGTTTAAAGTATAGCTTTACTGTAATTTAATTGTTAATTAACTTCATACTTACAATTTCATTTGAGATTGTCACTGTATCCTGATTGTGGACAAAATGTGTTGCACAAAAATAAAATATAAGAATTTTATATTTTGTATATATGATCTAACACAACACTACATGTATTGCATTGTGATCACTAAATGTTCAATGTATTCTGTATTCTGGTTTCAGTCTTCGCCTTTTATTAATATTTGATGTACTATGTTTAAAAAAACATTAATTACATCTTTGTCTGTGCTCTGCTCTTTGAGTTCCTTCCCAGTTTATGTGCGGGTAATTAACGTATTAATTTTCTAACAAATTTTAATATTGAATATTTACATTGTTATCTGTAATGGGTATTAATAAACCACAATTAAATCAAGGTATCTTGTCATTTTCTTGGGTCACTATAAGCTTCATAAGGTATAATTTCATGGTCCACTTTAAGTGATGTCAAAAACCAGCATAATCCTGTAATGTGTTTTCCAGTAAGGTGTAAATAACTGAGCATTTCATTTCCTATTCTCAACTGTTTTATGAATCTTATGAAGACACCTCCTTTTATGTTTTTATCTTATAATTTGCTAATTCTCAGTTTCAACAAATCCTTTATTTTTTTCACTGCTAAGACGTTCTATGTCCTCTTCCTTTCTTTTAAGGGAAGAAATGTACAATCTTCTTTATGTACAACAGTCCACAACAAGTAGACATATATACTGCTCAAAAAATTAAAGGAACATTTTTTAATCAGAGTATAGCATCAAGTCAGTGAAATGTTTGGGATATTGATCTAGTCAGGAATGGTTTAACAGGTGGAGGCCACTGACAATTTTCCCTACTCATCTTTTCTGACAGTTTTTTTTCGCTAGTTTTACATTTGGTTACAGTCAGTGTCACTACTGGTAGCAGGCAGCAATACCTGACCCTACAGAGGTTGCATAGATAGTCCAACTTCGTCAGGATGGCACATCAATATGAACCACTGCCAGAAGCTTTGCTGTGTCTCCCAGCACAGTCGCAAGGGCACGGATTAGATTCCTGGAGACAGGCAGTTACTACAGGAGACCAGGACAGGGCCGTAGAAGGTCCTTAACCCATCAGCAGGACCGTTATCTGCTCCTTTGGGCAAGGAGGAACAGGATGACCTCCAGCAGGCCACTGGTGTGAATGTCTTTGACCAAACCATCAGAAACAGACTTCATGCAGGTGGCTTGAGGGCCCAACGTCCTCTAGAGGGCCCTGTGCTCACTGCCCGGCACCATGGACCTCGATTGGCATTTGCCATAGAATACCAGAATCGGCAGGTCCACCACTGGTGCCCTGTGCTTTTTACAGATGAGAGCAGGTTCACCCTGAGCACATGAAAGGGTCTGAAGAAGCCATGGAGAATGTTATGCTGCCTGTAACATTGTTCAGCATGACCAGATTAGTGAAGGGTCAATGATGCTCTGGGGGGGCATATCCATGGAGGGACACACAGACCATTACATGCTAGACAAGGTAGGTATCAGGATGAAATCCTTGGATCCATTGTCAGACCCTATGCTGGTGCAGTGGGTCCTGGGTTCCTATTGGTGCATGACAATGCCCGGACTCATGTGGCAAGAGTATGCAGACAGTTCATGGAGAATGAAGGAATCGATACCACTGACTGGCCCTCACACGCACTTGACCTAAATCCAATAGAACACCTCTGGGACATTATGTTTCAGTCCATCCGACGCTGCCAGGTGAACATCAGACCGTCCAGGAGATCAGTGATGCCCTGATCCAGATATGGGAGGAGATCCCCCCAGGACACCATCCCTCGTTTCATTAGGAGCATGCGCCAACGTTGTCAGGCATGCATACAAGTACATGGGGGCCATACAAACTACTGAGTATGGTTTTGAGTTGCTGCAATGAAATTTCAACAAAATGCACTAGCCTGTCTCATCATATTTTCACTTTGATTTTCAGGGTGTCTTTGAATTCAGTCCTCTGTAGGTTGGTAATTTTCATTTCCATCAAATGATGTGGCATTCTTTCATTCCTAACACATTACCCTGTCCATATCACTATAGATATCCAGCATGATTTTTTCCTATTGTGATCTGATGTGTTTTTGAAAGTGTTCCTTTAATTTTTTGAGCAGTTTATATAACAAAAACAGAACCTCATTAATCTCAAATACCATATCATTTCTATTTCTTGAATGGTCTAAATATACTCATCAGAACTGATGGAGACTCTGAACATATTACCACTTCTGTGGCAGATGAAATTTAATGTCAGTAAATGTAAAGTATTACAGATAGGAAGTAAAAATGTTAAGTTTGAATACACAGTTGGCGGTCGGAAAATCGAGAGCACACCTTTTGAGAAGGATTCAGGACTCATAGTGGACTCTAAGCTATCGACTTCCTGATAGTGTTCAGAAGCCATTAAGAAGGCTAACAAAATGTTAGGTTATATAGCACCTTTATAATGCACTGGTGAGGCCTCATCTTGAGTACTGTGTGCAGTTTTGGTCTCCAGGCTACAAAAAGGACATAGCAGCGCTAGAAAAGGTCCAGAGAAGAGTGACTAGGCGGATTCCAGGGCTACGAGGGTTGAATTATGAGGAAAGATTAAAAGAGCTGAGCCTATACAGTAAAAGTAAAAGAAGATTAAGAGGTGACATGATTGAAGTGTTTAAAATTATGAAGGGAATTAGTACAGTGGATCGAGACTATTATTTTAAAATGAATTCATCAAGAACACAGGGACACAGTTGGAAACTTGTGAAGGGTAAATTTTGCACAAACATTAGGAAGTTTTTCTTTGTGACCCGACATTTGCATGATAGACATATGACCGCCGTCAAAATAGTGGCGATTAAAACACGGCGTCAAAATCGCGCCGACAGAATCGTGCGACAAAATCTCGAAAGTTTCATTAAATATGAATTACTAGTTTAAAGCATATATAGTAATGTTTATTTTAGAAGTCAATATTATTAGATGCGGCATGCCATCAGCACGGCACGCAGATAGTCTTTAAGATCATGCCCTGCATATGTAGGAAGAATTGCAGCAAGACGTCTTGATAGCTGAGCATATTTAGACTTGCTGGCTGCCTGACTGCTGGTAATTCCGCTTTGTATACGACGCATTATGCCAACCATCGACTGAGTTATTTGTTCGCGGCAACCCATCAGCAGTTATAACAGTTATAACCTAGCATATAATGTGTACATAATGAGCACGTACGTGTCCCACACTCTTGGCCTCTCTCACGATTTTGTCGTGGCGATTTAGTCGGCGCGCATTTGTCGAAAACCAGTTAGCGGGTTTGTCAGCGCTCATTTGTCCATTGCGGTTTTGTCGGGGCGCTTATGTCTATCGCACTTTTGTCAGTGAACCGTTTTTCTTTACGCAGAGAACAATAGACACTTGGAATAAGCTGCCAAGTAGTGTGGTAGACAGTAAGACGTTAGGGACTTTCAAAACTTGACTCGACATTTTATTGGAAGAAATAAGTGGATAGGACTGGCGAGCTTTGTTGGGCTGAATGGCCTGTTCTCGTCTAGAGTGTTCTAATGTTCTAATGTTCTGTCAACCCACTGTGAGGCTAGAGCAATAGCTACTTATTCTCTGGTATAGACTGAGTAGTGATTAGAAAGTTTCTTCTTTATCTGGCATGACATAGCAGCTCAGATATCACCATTTATGGGTTCTCTGAACCATCTATATAGACATTGCACATTTAACTAATACAACATGAACACCTGTAATCTATGTAAATGTAGGGGCAACTGACCCATCTCCCCTAGCAAAGCAAAAATAATACATAACTTTATTGCTACACAACAAAATATGTGCTTGAATTATCTCTAGATGTTTTAATAATGATTAATAAATAATAATAAAAATCCGTAAGGTATACAGCTATAATCAAAAGTAGGCCTACGCCTATATTTATCAACCACATCAGAATTATTACTTCCACTAAATGTCTGACTAGGATAACAGTTTGTCCTACTCCAAAGTATGACAGAAATATTAATGAGGCGTCCTCCACCAGGTAGGAGTAGAAGTTCACATTTGAAAATGAATGACGTCATAATCTTTGGTACTCATGGTGATGTTTTGTAGTTTCCTTGCACATCAGGATGATGCTTTGTAGTTTTGTGATACTGATCCTAAGGCTTCACAGCAAAGACAGTAATAATAATAACAGTAATATTCAAAGAAGAAGGAAAAAATAATAAGGTAGGATATTGTACTAAGCTGCATGTAATTGTTGCCTCTTCTCAACAATAATAATACTATAATGAGCATCATAATGAAAAGACCAATGAAAACTTAGAGACACACACATTGAATGACAGTAGATCAGACAGTAGTCTGATAATAGCATGTTTATTTAACAATTAACGATCCATAGCCATACCAACAATAATAACTGATTTTTGGGCATCATAAGAACAAATACAAAACAAACTCCACTAGCAACCACCCACATCAACCAGTGTTAGATGGCTATTTAAACAGAAATACGATGAGTGAAAAAAAATTAGTTGATGCGTAAACTGGCGTACACACCACACAGGAGCACAAGGCAAAGAAAGCAAAAAAAAGAAAGGTGGACAGGAAAAACTGCCTCGTGGAGCAACCACCAACAAGCTTTTTAAAACTGTAAATTGAAGTCTTCAGATTTCAGTAGAGACAAGGGCAGGAGATTTACAGCATTAAGTTGAAAACAATTTAGCTGCTATTGTGGCAGTCATTGAAAGCCTCTGCTAGGAGAGAGAAAGGGAAAGTAACGAAAGAGATGAAATATCAAGGAGGAGAACTTGAGGGGACAAAGGAATGGGGAAAGAAAGAATTATAGAGAGGGATTCAGCTATAGCCATACTTCATGAAGAATTACCTTCCCACAATTATGACCATGAAAAAACCATAAAGTAACAGTTATATTGAAACTAGTGAAGACTCTGTTTCTGAAATTATGTTTCCAGGATACCCAATCGTCTTCCACTGTGCTGTACCATGCCCCTCTTCATGATCCCCCACCCCTTATCTTCTGCAAAGCTCTATTTATCCAGTTCCTCAGGAGTCTCCATCTGCCTTTTTGAACCTTTCTGGGCTTGTAAAGCATAAAGGAATTGTTACAGGGGTTCATGAAATTCAGAGCTCAGCATACCTGTGTGACATTTCTCTGTTAATCACTCATCCTGCCCTGCCTATTTTCAGAGTAATATGCTGGCCACTACAGTACAGTTTCCATCCATGAGCACCTGTTTGATGATACTGTAATATCACTTGTGATTCACATATTCATTCTTATCCAAATTTCAGGTTATGATCTTTATGTGTATGCACATAAATGCCCCTTGCTTTAACATTACTACAGGTGGAGTGGTGTGGAAATGTATTTTTTAGCACATTACCTCATGCATTGTAAGGGTGTTTAAAGTTTGGTGCAAAATTTGAGAAAAGGTTGGTTGTGACATACCCAAATCATTTCCATTAAAATGCTGCATTTTACATGAAATGTTACAAACACCTTCATTTCAGCAAACAGCACAAATATTGATATGTTTTTATGATTTATTTCTTGTCCATTGCTTCCAAAACATTCCACCTTTCTTGGGATATCTGTCCCTATCTCTGCCTGAACACCATCTTCTGGCAGCTCCTAGTGAGTTAGGACAGCTTGTGAGCTCTTGGTGAAGTCAGGAGACGTTTCCTAAATTCTAAAAGTAGGACCAAATCTGCAATACTCTGAGATATGTTTTAGCAAGTTAGGGCTATTTTCCTTCTCTGAGAAGATTGATAAACCTGAGTACTGCTCTCAGTTACATATTTAGACTGCTGCAGCTTCTTCTTTGTAGCCTCAGGTGTACTACAAATTATTGATGTACAGGTGAGTATCTGATAATAACAGAGGTCCTTCCCCCTTGGGCTTGATCTTAACAAAATGCTGCAGAAATCAAGAGGAAAATATCTTTTAACAAGTCCAATATCAAAGAAGACTAGCATTGTACTGATTTTATCATTATAATCTGTTTAATTCAGTAACTTTTAAACAAGTGTGCAGTGGCACAGTGTTGTGCCATGGATATAATAGTGTTCTGCACCAGGGTCTGAACCTGAGAGGGACAAGCTCCACAGGTGGTTGAGACCTGTCTGAGGAGGACAGGACTATCAGGAAAAGCTGGCATAAAAGCACCTCCATGATCTCTATGTTGCAGGCACATCACCAGCACTAATTCTCACAGTACCAGTGGGTAATGGTCATATGAGTTGCCTTTGAGTTCTCACTAAGTGCTGTGTCTGTGAACACTACTCTTGGAGATACTTTTTTAACCGCCTTCTCCCACTTTGGACAGTTCAGCATGAGTTTGAGATAAAATGTGATTGTGCTTAGTAGAATAGTGGTGTGCCTTGGGATATTTTTGGTTACAAAAAGTGTCACCGCAGAAAAAAGGTTAGGAAACACTGGTTTAGGTGAAACTGCTTAATCCTGGTTTTTGAGATAAAAAAAAAAATCAGTGTAAACTATGGTTAATTCAACTACTTATTAAATGACTATTCCTTTTACTATTCCTTTTTCTCTATCTGTTTCCTTTTATCTGTCTCTCTATCTCTCTACTGTTAAAACCTTACCTACACTGTAGGTTTCTACCTTTAGTAGATTAAACTTTTTTTGTTTTGTACTCCCTTTTCCCTTTAGTTAGGATGTAGCGGGTTGGATAATGGATGGATGGATGGACTCCCTTTTTGTAGTCTTCACACCCCTCAAATGCTCACAGTCTCATCAGACAATTACTAGCCAATTAAAATTTTAAGTCTTCTTATAAACTTTAGTGCATGCAGAGACTATTGCTGATTAAAATTACTTTACTTGCATTGTATTCCTCTGTTTGACTTTGAGTTTCCACTGCTTCTCACATCTGTCATGCCTCTGACTTCCTGTATTCATTAGTTTTAGTACACAATAAGTTTATAACTTCTAAAATACTTTTACAAGTTGCTACTGTAATTTTTGTGTTTTTCAGTGCTAGTATTCTTGGAAAGAAGGATTTATTGCAAAGATTCAAGATGTTTCACTGGCCACTCTATTGCTACCGCCTTATTTCCAGCAATACGATAGTTTGTGATAGCACCTACATGCACACTACCTACACACACCTGCACTTGGATTATATTTAAACATTGCTTCTGCACAGATTAAAAAATAACAAAAACCCTCGTATAGGGAAAACAGCAGCAAAAAATGCCTCATTGCCCCAAGTGGCAATCTATGTTAAAACAGAAATTTTACTAGATGTTACAAAAAATGTGAAGTGAACCATAGTAAACAAAATTATTATAGAAAACTAAATGATCATACATGTATGAGTATCTATTTGGGTTTGAAAATCATTACATTTCAACTCGATTATATTTCTTTTGCACTGGATAAGAGAAGAAATATATTTAAGCTACAGTACATTTTATGTTAGTGCATTTGACATTACCTTCTGTGCTCAGCAGAATCACACTGCTGATCTCATATTCGTTTAATTCCTTTTGTAACATAATTGCTAATCTTGCCTTGTACATAGGATAATTAGTTAGGCATGATTAGTGTTGATTGGTTTCTTGAATGATAAAATGTTAAAATCATAGAGAAGGACCTTGTTGGTGCTGGTTTCATTCTGAATTTGGGCTACAGTGCCACTCTAACTTAACTCTGTCCTATAGAGATAAAACAGTCTACAACCATAATATTTTTTATTTCTTTATTTAACAGTAATGTCTAATTCATGCCTAATTTGTGCACTGTAACGTTTTGTGCACATTTTGATACTATTTTGGATTTTTCATTTGTTTTTACTATTAGTTTTACTACTTTATCTTGTTTAAATTTTGACAACCATTGTCCTGGGGCGTCATGTATAACAATGTGCATAGAATTCGCACTATAACATGACTTAAGCACAAAAGCCGAAATGTGCTTACGCACAGAAAAATCCAGATGCAGGAATCTGTGCGTACTCCAACTTCCGCGTTCTTCCGCTCCATAAATCCTGGTCAGCGTGAAAAGTAACGCTGGTGCACGCGCCATCTGTCCCGCCCCAACTCCTCCAAGAATTACGCCTCTTTGAATATGCAAATCAATATAAATCGCCCTTAAGCTCAGCCTTCTGTGAAAAGACAATGGGAAAAGCACGGGGGAAAATATAAGAACTTCAGTGAATACCAAGTGGAGGAAAAGGAAAAACATACTATTTGTTTATTATTATTATTATTATTATTATTATTATTATTATTTAAACCGTGGTATAATCAACAAAAGGAAGTTGATCGAGTGACATAGCGTGTTGGAGAAACTTGAAAGCTCACGTTCACAAAGTTGCACAGTGCCGGAAATAAAAAAGAAGTTGTCAGATATCAAATTCGCCGTGAAAAGGCGAGTCGTAGCCCACTGTCTGAGTGTCATATGAAAGCTTAAGAGTACAGAGAAAAAAAAAGGCACACAGTGGGGAAAAAGCACGAAATGTCAACTTCAATGTCAAAATTTCCACTTTAATCATGTAGTTTATTTTGCCATTAAAGTAGAACATCATAAACTTCATCTTAAAATCATTTAATTAACCAGTTTCTCAAATCACATCGTAATTAAACTAGCACATTAAATGCTTTGTTTTGTATGTGATCTTCTATGTGCTCTACAGTATGTGTGTGAATCACTACTTGCTTCTTAAACTGGCTCTCTTCTTCCCACAGGACACAGAATCCATTACATTCGAGATATTACAGCTCTCTGAATAACTAAAATACTGAGATGTATACGTGATATTTTCATGATGAGTTAAAGCACGTTATTAAACATGGGTTTCACGGCACAGTGATTGTGCGCGATCTTCGATAAAATTATTTATTGCAGCAGTACTCATGGGTGGCTCTAGGCTTGTGGTGGCCCTGGGCAGAGAAAGAATCGGTGGCCTTCAGCCCGCCAATGTCAATATGGTATCTTATGCACGGTGGATGGCCATGTCTGTTGCGGACACTGCATAGCCGTCTTGTGCTCATGACACAAGCGTTTAACTTTTGATGAAATTTGCCAATATATATTGGCGTGGCCGACCCTGCAGTCCTTGCTTTTCTTTCTCCAAGTAACCAATCACCACGCAATCAGCTCTGTGATAAACGTTAAGCCATCTGTAAGCTTAGAGCGCAGATTCTTCAAAACGTTTAAGGAACATTGAAATATCTTCGTAGTACATGTTTAATTATTCTATCCTTCATGCCAGTCCCAGTGAAGAATACAGATTATTTAAATGAAGTTAAAGTTTTATCTGTATAATATAATAAACATATTTTGCTGAATTTCTTCTTAAAAATGATATCGTCATCATATGTAAATATGCGCTTTATAAAGTGGCTCAGGTTGTGTAATATTATAACTGTAGTGCAAGTTTACAGTGGGGTGATTGTACTTATAAGTAAAAACAGTTCCACAAGGAGCAATTGATTAAGTGCATTTAAAGTTCTTGGGATGAAACTGTTTCTGAACTGCGAGGTCTGTACAGGAAAGGCTTTGAAACGTTTTGTCGTGGCTGAGAGAGCGTGTGCTTAATACTGTATACCAATAATTCTTAATTAATTTTATTACTATTTAATTTAATATTGTTTCTTTGTATCAGTATACTGCTGCTGGATTATGTGAATTAACCCCTTGGGATTAATAAAGTATCTATCTATCTATCTATCTATCTATCTATCTATCTATCTATCTATCTAATTCTCTTTCTGATCAGCTGCTGCTGTGATTCCCCACTCAGATACAGTGATATAAATACTCTGAGTGGTGCAGTGAGAGTAATATGGAAAAAGATGATCGGCTGTGGCCACTCCTAACAGGAGCAGCTGAAAGAAGAAGAAGAAGAAGAAGGTGCAGTGAGAATAACAACGCTAAAGCAGTTATGGTATTTGGAATACTATGGCTATTCCCTGGACCATTATATTGTTACAAGTTAATTACAATCAGATGCATTACACTAATAAACAATATGCGGTTAGTTTCAGTGTATTTATAAAGCCGTGTCAGGAAAATAAAAGAGTAACCACACAGGAACAGTAGCACTGCTTTGACGCTGGGTGCCGCCAGTCTGCAAAACCGAGAGGAGAACTTGTTTACGACAGGGTATGAGGTACCGTGGAAAAGTGCGTGGCTTTACGGCAAGTGTAGGTTTTATACATTGCAATTTGAACGTTGAAAAGTTCTTACGCAACATTTCTGTGCGTACGCACCATTTATACATGAGGCCCCAGTGCATATGTTTTTAATCGCATGTCTCTTTTTGTTTGTGCACCAAGCAGAACGCAAAAATGAATTATCTAAATATTACTGTGTAAAATATGGGGAAAATGCTTAATTGTATGAGCAGCAAATTTACTACAAATAGAGAATTACTGCTAGAGAAGAACAACTAAGAAGAATTTGACTACATTCATGTCTAGTTTTCCTTGAGTCAGATGCATAACATATTTATATAATTGTATAAAATAAAAAAGTATAGCACATATTGTATGTCCAAGTATCAAAATGACTGTAAGTACAAAATGTTTTCATTAAATTACATTACATGGAGGGTGTCACACACATGCGCATGGGAGGCAGCTAAAAAGCTTGAGTAAGGGCAATTCCGATTCAGACCGGGATGTGGCAGAATGCACTGACTCTTTTTCTCCCTTTCCTGCAGACCAGATTCCAACTGGTCCTCTTGACATCAACAACAACATTTATTTATATAGCACATTTTCATACAAAAAGTAGCTCAAAGTGCTTTACATAATGAAGAATAGAAAAATAAAAGACACAGTAAGAAAATAAAATAAGTCAACATTAATTAACATAGAATAAGAGTAAGGTCAATGGCCAGGGGACAGAAAAACAAAAACTCCAGACGGCTGGAGAAAAAATAAAATCTGTAGGGATTCCAGACCATTAGACTGCCCAGTCCCCTCTGGGCATTCTACCTAACATAAATGAAACAGTCCTCTTTGGATTTAGGGTTCTCATGGAAGGACTTGATGATGATGGTCACGTAGACTTCTGGCTTTTAATCCATCCATCATTGTTGGAGCATCATGATGCTTTGAGTAGGTGCGCCACCACCACAGAGAAACCGGAAAAAGAAACAGAAGAGAGAGTAGGGGTCAGTACGGATTTTAGAGCCACCATGAATAGTTATTATGATGAATTGAACATACAGAGTATCAGGATTAAGATAAAGTGAAGTTATGAAAAGGCCATGTTAAAGTAATGTGTTTTCAGCAGTGTTTTAAAGTGCTCTACTGTATCAGCCTGGCGAATTCCTATTGGCAGGCTATTCCAGATTTTAGGTGCATAGCAGCAGAAGGCCGCCTCACCACTTCTTTTAAGTTTTGTTCTTGGAATTCTAAGGAGACACTCATTTGAGGATCTGAGGTTACGATTTGGAATATAAGGTGTCAGACATTCCATATATAAGATGGGGTGAGATTATTTAAGGCTTTATAAACCATAAGCAGAATTTTAAAGTCAATCCTGAATGACACAGGTAACCAGTGTAGTGACATCAAAACTGGAGAAATGTGTTCGGATTTTCTTTTCCTAGTTAGGATTCTAGCAGCTGCATTCTGCACTAGTTGCAAACGATTTATGTCTTTTTTGGGTAGTCCTGAGAGGAGTGCATTACAGTAATCTAGTCGACTGAAAACAAACGCGTGAACTAATTTCTCAGCATCTTTCAGTGATATAAGAGGTCTAACTTTAGCTATGTTTCTTAAGTGAAAAATGCTGTCCTAGTGATCTGATTAATATGCGATTTAAAATTCAGATTACAGTCAACAATTACCCCTAAGCTTTTACCTCCGTCTTGACTTTTAATCCTAATGTATCCAGTTTATTTCTAATAGCCTCATTGTATCCATTATTGCCAATCACTAAGATTTCAGTTTCTCTTTATTTAACTTGAGAAAGTTACTATTCATCCATTCTGAGATACAAGTCCGACATTGTGTTAGTGAATCCAGAGAATGGGTCATCAGGTGCTATTGATAAGTACAGCTGTGTGTCATCAGCATAGCTGTGGTAGCTCACGTTGTGCCCTGAGATAATCTGACCTAACGGAAGCATGTAGATTGAGAAGAGCAGCAGACCCAGGATAGAGCCTTGTGGAACACCATATGGATATCATGTGTCTTTGAGTTGTAATTACCACAACTAACAAAAATTTTCTCCCTGTCAGGTAGGATTCAAACCAATTTAAGACACTGCCAGAGAGGCCCACCCATTGACTAAGGCGATTTCTAAGAATATTATGATCAATGGTGTCAAATGCAGCACTCAGATCTAAGAGGATGAGAACAGATAAATGGCCTCTGTCTGCATTCACCAAATCATTTACTACTTTAACGAGTGCAGTTTCTGTGCTGTGATTTGTTCTAAAGCCTGACTGAAATTTATCAAGAATAGCATGTTTATTGAGGTGGTCATTTAACTGCATAATGACTGCCTTCTCTAGAACTTTACTTAAGAGAGGCAGGTTAGAGATGGGTCTAAAATTTTCAAGAGCAGGGGTCAAGATTATGTTTCTTAAGTAGGGGTTTAACTACAGCAGTCTTAAGACAGTCTGGGAAGACCCCCATATCTAATGACGAATTTACTATGTCAAGAACATTATCAATTAGCACGCCTGATACTTCTTTGAAATAATTTGTTGGTATCGGGTCAAGGACGCAGGTGGAGGGTTTTAATTGAGATATTATTTTTTGTAAATCAGGTAAATCTATCCTAGTGAAAGAGTTTAATTTGTTTATAACAGGATGCTGGGGTTTAGGAGGATCCTTAGTGTTGGGGAGATATACTATGTTATTTCTAATATCATTAAATTTTTGATTGAAAATGCAGAGATAGCCTCACAGGTTTTACTGGAAGTACTTAGGAGGCATTCCTTTGAGTTACCTGGGTTTAGTAGGCGATCAATTGTAGAAAATAAGACTCTGGGATTACTAGCATTGTTATTTATAATCTTAGAGAAATAGCAGTGCCTCTCAAGACGGACAGTGTTATTGTATTCTGTTATTTTAACTTTTAATATTTCATAGTGGATAGTAGTTTAGTCTTCCTCCATTTACGCTCAGCTCTACGGCATGTTCTCTTTAAATCAGACACTCTTTGGGTCTTCCATGGTATAACAATGCTAGAAGATTTTTTTTACTGTCTTTTCAGGTGCAACTATGTCAACAGCAGCTCTCACTTTAATATTAAATCTTTCCACCTTACTATTTACATTATCCTCGCTATTATAGTTGGCACTATAAACGGACTGATTGCTTAGAATGTTTGTAAGTTTTAAAGCTGCTGCTGAGTCAAAGAAGCGTTTTTTAACAATATGCTTCTCATGGGTGTTTTTATCATTATTTTAAAAAAGTAGAAGAAAATGGTCTGATAGACCAATATCAATGATCTGTTTTATATCAACTTTCAGTCCTTTAGTAATCACTAAGTCTAACGTATGACCTGCTTTATGTGTAGGCTGATTAACGAGCTGTCTCAAATCAAAAGAATCCAGGAGGTTCATAAATTCTTTTACTTTTAGATCACACTGATTATCTATATGAAAATTAAAGTCGCCAACTATTAGGAGTGTGTCATAGTTTGTAATTAAAATTGACATTAAGTCAGAGAATTTTGGAGGTCTATACACGGATAATACTAGAACGTGAGAATCTCCATGGATAACAACGGCGAGATACTCAAAGGACTTGAACTTACCAAAACTGACATCTTTACATTTTAACCGGCTTGAGTAAATGTTTGCCAAGCCGCCCCCCTTTTTCCCTGACGGTTTGCACGAGTAAAACTGTAATCCAGAGGCACAGATTCGATTAAAACAGCCATGCCATCTGAGCTAAGCCACGTTTCACTTAGTGCAATAAAATCTATTTTTTTATCACTAATAAGATCTTTGATAAAAAACGTTTTGTTAGTTAAAGCTCTAACATTTAATAGTGCCATATTTAATGTTTCGGATGGTGTGACGATGTAGGTTCTGGCTCCACACTCCCTTGCTATTCGGGAGCCCTTCAACCCAACACCATCGGTAATGTTACCAATGAGCTAGTCAGTGAAGGCAATAAACAATTGAGCAAGGGGATGGCATAAATGTCAAAGTGCTTTTATTAAAATAGTCAACAAAACAGTGTTCAAATAAATAAAGTGCAGTGCTTTCATAATTCCATAAATAAATAATCCCATAAAAAAAATTGGAGATTAAAACCAATAAATAGAAAAATCTTCTTAAAAGAATGAGGTTAAAACGATCAGGAAGCAGTCTTTAAAAACACAACAATGACAAGCCTGGCGCATCTTTTCTGTTAGCGTCTCACCTGCTTCTCCCAGTTAGGCTTTGCAGCAGGCGAGACGCTCTCTGCAGCTGCCCTCTTCAACACATGCATGAGACTGGAGACCTACCGATCCCTGGCTTCGGTCTGGCACTCATCCCAGGCTCGGAGACTTGGCTTCCCTGACAACCGAGACACTCATGCCAGGGAGTTTACCACCCAAGCCTCCCGACTCCCGCAGCCTTCTCGGCCTTACGCGGCCAGCCATCCTTCTTTGGTTACTCCCGCTAGCTGTTCGCTCAGCGGGAGCAACAACAACTCCAACCCCTGGGTGTAGGCCTAACACCTAGGCCCTCACAGCTGCCCACGAGTGCTCGTTCGCTCGCTCTCCACACACACCGCGTGTCTCTCTCTCTCTTGCACCGACCTGCTTCCTCTCTCCCTGTAACCTCCGTTCTCTTTCCTCTCTGTTCCTTCTTTGTTTCTGATCTTTCTCCATTCGACTCGCGCTTCTTTTTTAGGGGCCATAGCAGCTGTAACAAATTAGCCACGGGAATAATCACGGATGTGGGCAGTTCCTCACCTGTGCACTCGGTGAGAAACGCCCACACCACAGATCGCCCCGCGGCTTGCTATGGCCCAACGCCCCCTCGCTAAGCCGCCGCGAGAGCGGTGATTACTCATTTAAAAAAAAAACTGGCCTTTGCACAGCGAGTTGTGGACCCACTATACCACAGATGGGCAGAGATGAGTAGTATATGCGTTACTGATATTTGGAATAGCAACTAAGTTATTTTTATTAGCGCCGCTCTGTGTGTATTTTTTGTTTAATCTGTGATCTGTTTTTATAGTTTAAATACATTGTGCCTCTAAAATAGTAATTTTAATTAGATTATTGGAGTTTATTCCGTATTGCCTAGATTTTCTATGTGCATTGAGATTGCTTATTACAGTGTTAATGTTGTGCACTTTAATGGAAGATTCTATTAGACACTTATCATGTCCTAGCACAACAGTATGATAACCGAATTACCTTAGATATGTTTTCGGAGAGGACCCGGGTGCCGAAACTGTTCGGATGCAGGCCATCTCGCTTGAAGAAACACGGCCTTTCCAAAAAGAGATTCCAATTGTTGACGAAACCGATGTCTTGCTTCTTGCAGAAATCCTGTAGCCAGTTGTTCAATCCTAGCAGACGACTGTAGTACTCGTTGGATTGTCTGGCGAGAGGTAGTGGACCTGAAACGAAGATCTTTGCCAATGGGGCCCTCTCCTTCGTGTCTTTAATCAAAGCTGCGAAGTCAGTCTTGAGGATTTCTGATTGTCGGTGCCTTATATCGTTTACGGCGATATGCAAAACGATTGCTCCAACTGCCCTCTCCTTGTGCTTCTTGTAGATTGCCGGCGCATGTCTCATCACATCTCGGACACGAGCACCGGGAAAACAAGAAACAAACGATTTTCCATTAGGGCATGCGATATTAAGGTTTCTAACAATAGAATCACCTACCACTATTACATCACCAGGGGCTGAAGGCGAACTAGGGACGCGGAGAGGGTCGAACCGGTTCTGAGATAGGACGCTCACCTGTGCCAATGGAGGAGCTCTGGCCTTGAACCCCCACCTGCATAGCTGAAATCCACTGAGGTCATCAGCGGTGTCGCTCCTACGAGCGGGGTTGATGTTACGGCGATTACAGATGGCGAGTACGGTTTATCCAGTAGCCGGGCCTTCAGATCTCTAAGGTATCTCTGTCGGGATAGGAGTTTCTGAATCTGTTCATCGAGTGCCTGGAGTTCTTCAACTACGATTGCAACGCGATTTACCCCACTGTCGGCCATTGTCTGCTTCTGCTTCGTGCCCTAGGAGGAATGAGAGAGAGAGAGAGGTTAGTGAGGTTAGGACTAGGACATATTAAATGAATTTTGTTTTAACAAAATATTAATTTCAGCATAACAAACGTTTTTTTTCGACCAAAAATGGCTACTGAAGATAATAAAACAATGCAAAAAATACTTAATGCTGTGCCTATACCTTTGTCAAGTCTTGGGAACCGGGTAGACTTTTTTAGACCAAAAGAAATTGAAATTTACGGTCTCAGGCAGTCTCAGTGAGGCTCAGAGAGAATATACGTGCGACATCGTACAGGTATTGCCGAATTCTGAGTCAGTCCTCTACTGAGCGTTTGCTTGGGTAGTTGTGTTGTGTGCAGATACTGTACTGTTTGCGTTTCATAGCACTTCTCAAAGTTTTCTTTGTGATGAACAAAAAAGTGAGAAACTGCATCAGTTTACTCTGATAGAAAAATTAATTCTGGAATGAAGAAAAATGACAGAAAGCATATAGAATTGCACCTTCATCTAGCGTTGTTTCTGTTTAAAAAAGGTTACATCTAACATCATCATTTTCATGCTTGTATTTCTATTAAAAAAAGTCACTTCTTATGTCTTATTTTTATATTTTTTTATTTATTTATTTATTTTATTTTATTTTTTTTTCTCCGGCCGTGTGGAGTTTTTTTTTTTGTTTTTTCTGTCCCCCCTGGCCATTGGACCTTACTCTTATTCTATGTTAATTAATGTTGACTTGTTTTATTTTCTTACTGTGTCTCTTATTTTTCTATTCTTCATTATGTAAAGCACTTTGAGCTACATTCTTTTGTATGAAAATGTGCTATACAAATAAATGTTGTTGTTGTTGTCTTATTTTCATTCTGTATTTGCATACCTGTATTTAAAAAAAAATACAATTAACATCTCATTTTCACATAAAATATTTTTTGCAGTTTAAGTAGTGCTATTTTTTTATACAGGTATTTTCAAGCTTGGGACATGGAGTTACACGAGAGACAGGAAGGCAAGTCCAGGTCATACCTGGTGTTAAATGTTCTCAACATTGTGTGATAAGCACATTACACAATAAGCCTGATCCTGCAGAAGGCAACCAATTACGTTGACCTTGATTTACTGTTTACCAGATGCAGCAAAGCAGCTATGAAGCTGTCCTTGTGCCTGTGCGTTTAGAGGTGGTGAATTGCCTGCATATTTTCAGTATTTTCCCCATAGTCATTATAATGAAATTTTTGGTGTATGAATTTTTTTTTATTGTACTATGAGTTTCATAACACAGGAATTACACTAGTATAAAGAAAAAAAAATTGCCACGAAGCTTTTGGCTGCTAGAGGTCTAGATGGCAAGAAATTCTTCTCAGGAGGTATTACACAATTGTGCCAGCTCCCCCTCTTTAAACTATTGCTTAAGAGAGGTCAGAGACGAACACCACAACTGTTTTCCTGTTGTTTATTTTCTGTATTTATGTCAGTCTATCTGTCCCCTGTGGGCATAATAGTGAAACAGGACAAACTTTAAATATCAATTCAAAAAAATGTAATCATTTCTATTGATAAGAATTTCTATTGATAGCTTTCGCATCTGAGAGCCTCTTGATATGCAATATTTTTGGTATTGCTATCAGGGCAAGAATGCACTTGTGATCTCTTTGCCAAAAATGTAAAAAGCTGGCAAGGTATCTCTGGCCAATCGGAAGGTCGGTATGCTTCAATGTTAGACTTTGCCACTGTATCTGATCGTTTTCAGCTCTGACGGGAGAATGTTCCCCGTTTAGGGAGAAGAGAATGTGGCTGTGATATCTCTGCCAGTGAGCGGGTACTGTCTAAAACACACGTAGCTGTGATCTCTCTCTCAAAAACGTCAAACATTACTCTTTAACAAACTCTAGATTATAATGTCTGCAGAACAAACAGGTATCACTAGCTAAGTGGAGGCACGGTACACTCCAACACGTGCTGAGAGGTAGAGGCTCTAATGGTGGCATGAGCGTGAGTGAGGACGGCCCCACCCAGCTCCCTAATGCTGAAGTCCCGCCTCCCCCTCCCCTCAGCCTGTCTCTCGATTTTTGTTTGAATAAATTGGTGCTGCAACCAGACTATAATACTTAGTGTGATGAGAGAAGTCACAAAATCAACCAGAATGTTCAAGAAAATTATGGAAAAAAATCTGATCTAAATACGTTAAGTAGTTCTCTCCTTTAAAGCGAACAGACATACAGACAGATGGATTTTAAATATATAGAGATTAGCAAAAAGTAAAGACTAATGTAAATTTATATTTAATTACATGAAAGACATTGTCATGTGGATAGCAGCTTACTGTAATTATGTTTTAACTGAAAAGGTGCTTGTTATCATTATGGGTTATAATGGTGCTCTAGACATTAAAGTTGAATATAACAGCCTGGGAGGAGGGAAAATTATGTCTTTTTGCTCTGACTTTGTTTTATAATGGTGTACGCACTAACAGACTCCATGTAAAAATTATCTGGACTTGATTAAAAGGATAAAAAAAATTGTTAATCTTTTTTAATTTTAACGTTACTAAAAACATGAGTAGTTGCAGCACGTCAGCATTCAAGACCTAAATGATTATTGCATAACTGGCCCATTGTGGACATATACTGATTTTTTGTTTTGTTTGTAATGTGTTTTGGAAATTGTTCTGAATAATGTGTATTGTTCTTAAGAATATATACTATATGTAAGCATTTGAGACCTTTACCATATAAATTAATTTTATACATTTATGTAATGTGATTTATGTGAATAAGTAAAGTACACCAATATACAGTATGTGTGTGTATGTATGTATGTATATCATGTTTTATTTATTGAAGCAAGGTCAGAGATGAACACCAGAAATATTTTCCTGTTGTTTATTTTACCAATTTATTTCAGTTTATTACAGGCATAAGCAGTTCTTCCAGTGTTTTATGCTGGGACTTGTGAAACTTAAATTTTACATTATTTCAGGGATCATCACTTTAAGAACTCTAATGGCTAGATTGAGGACTTTAGTTATTGTATAAAATTTTAGACAGCAGGATGCTTATCCAATGCCTACACCATCTATCCAAAAAAGTGCAGCTGTATGAAGTAATGTTGGCAATACAGAATAATGCTGAAAAGACAGAAATGTATGTATGTAGGATCTTTTTTCATTATAAATAACTTTAATAAGCATCATGCAGTGTTACTGAAATCTGACCTTTCTTCATTTATAACCAAAAACATTAATATTAAATAATGTAAGAACTTTTTATTGATTACCAGTTAATGCACCATGTGGCCATTCAAGGTATAAAAGGGTCAAACAAAGGAAGGATTTTGGGGTGCCAGCTCTATTTTGGGGTGGCCCTCTCTATTTACTCTTAGTCCTTTTAACAAAATCAGATGCACAATGGTGTAAAGAAAGAAAACAAAACAGTTGCCAAGTGAGGTGAGTGGCTGTCGTTAGTCCAGCATTGCCGCTAGATCAAATAATATGGAGCTCAGGTCATCTACCTATCAAGTGATGCCTTCTTCTGGGTGGTCACCCATTTAAGGTCCGAAGTCAGTTAACATCACTCAGTGGTTTCTCAGAATTTTAGAGGATTAAAATGACAAGACAACTAGCGGCAGTGCCACCTCTCAGCCTGGAGGCATATCACATACCTGGGAAGAGTTTAGATGGGGATTCTCAGGCCACTGGTTGCTTCCAAAAAGTTCTCCCAGCTCAAGTCTGTTTATCTTGCCCAGCCAGGATGACCCTGTGATGGAAGGACCGGGGGAGAGGACAGAGTCATGGCAGTACCTTCCCTGGAACACAAGAGGTCAATGTGTTTAGAGCTTAAAAGCTCAACCCTACTGATGTCTGTGCCCACCACCAGGGGGCGCCTTGACAGTTCCGGAGCACTGGACTGCAGCACTTCCACCACACACGGAAATGCTGCCTGAAGAGGATCTGGGTGCCCATACATCACTTCTGTCACACCCGGGAGTGATGCTGGAAGAGAATCAGTGCACCTGAAGCATTTCTGGGTTCACTATAAAGGAGGCCACCTCACTCTGTTTGAGGAGCCAGAGTCAGGAGGTGGAAGACAACACTTGCTGGGAGAAGAGTGGAGGCAGTAGAGGAGAAAGAAAGAAGAAAGAGAGATCATGGAAAGGAACTGAGAAGTATTGTTGTACTTAGTATTGTTTATTGTGTTCTGAAGTGTGGAGTAGGAAATAGAGCTGCCCCATGAAGAAATGAACAGTGTGCTATTTTGCACTTGTGTGTCTCTGAGCCTGTCTGTGTCTGGGTTTGGGGAGCTGTACAACCCCCTATATTGCACACTGGTTGTGAGGTGCCTGGAATTGTATAGGATAAATATACCACTATTTGGAACACATGCATTTCATGTGTGTTCCATGTCTATTATGATCTGTGTAAATGGAAATGCGAGGCAAGAAATGTTGAACACATAACTAAAACAGATTCCTTTTTCATGTTATAGTACTAATAACAAAATTTTGATGTGAAGTTTATAATGTGTGAAGACTGAAGTCCAAATATCAAATAAACACTTTCACAAAACGTACAAGTATAACAAAACAAGTGCGCTTTAATTCAAGAAAATAACCGAAGAAAAAGAAATCGGGTTAGGGTACAATGCTGACATGACCACTTAGCTGGTGCACCGGTAAGAAATGCTGTCTCATAATCAAGAGATTGCGGGTTCAATTCCAGGTCCTTCCTACATTTACTGTTTTGAGAAGTGAGCTGCTTTTATTGTTACTATTACAGAATAGAAACATACATATTTGACTCTGTAACAACCGGTGTAAATTTATGGTACTTGTAAAAGTTAGTGTTTTTTTTTTTATTATTAATATTCAGTTTTATTCTCTCATTCATGTTCAAGCTCCCCCTAATCTGACATTTCTGTTTTCAAATAAAGACGTGCTATAACAGAGGTGAACTCAGATGAGGATGAGGGTTCTACATCGGAGAAAGAGAACAGAAGGCCCCCCCCAAGAAACGTCCAGTCACACATAAGAACAATGTAGCTGCACCATGTGTAAAGGCAAAAGATGGCACTGTTTGGATACAGCAAGAGGTTGGGCGTCATCCTACCACACACCTGTTCTTCAATGAAACAGCAGGGCCTATAGAGCTTGCCAAGGTATCATGCAAAGTTCTATTTGTGACCATGTTTTTTGATGGTCTTTATATAAAAAACTATTTATATGTTACTTACATAAAAGCCGCATTGATTGTTGTTTACCTATGTTTATTTACTTATCTTATGCACATGTACTTTGTCAGCATGCCTATGTCGATTAAATACAGGAAGCTCTGCAGTCTACTTATGTTTTTAAGAAGATGTGAAGTATGTTAAGCATCCACCTGGATAATGCAACACCAGCCATGCTGAACCAGTATGCTCACCACACATTAGCTGTTAGGTGGTGAAGAAGTGAGAGAAATAGTTAGCCAATTAGAGGCAGGGAATGATTAAGTGGCCAGAATGGCGAGGCCATGGTGGGCAATTTAACTAGGACATCGGAATTAACTCTTTACGAATGCTGCTCAAGGATCTTTTATGACCACAGAGAAATCATAACCTTGGTTTTACATCACCTCCATTTAGTAACATATTTGTTTTTTATTAACTAAATGACATCTAATTAACAGTTAAGTTTATTTTAAACTTGACAGGCAACATCATAGTTGATGGCACAGTGTTGTAGTCATTAGTTCTGTTGTCTCGTGGTTGTAAGGACCTAGGGTCAAATCCAAGTCCATTCACTGTGTCTGTTGATTTTGTATTTTTCCCCTAGGTGTGTGTGGGATTTCTCCAGTTATTCTCATTTCTTTCCATACTAGGGTGACTGGTATCTTCAAATTGGTTCTGTGCCGGTGAGTTTGGCCTACAAACGATTTGCATCATGCCAAGAGTGTCTTCCTGCCTTGTGCCTGGTTTTACAGGTGCAAATTTTGGTAATCTGAGACCCTGCAGTGGACCACATGTTCAAAACATTAATACACGAATGAATGAAAAATAAGAGATATACACCATGTTCTAGATTTTTACATTATTAAAGTAACTTAGCTGCATTGTAAAATCAAATGCAATGTATTTATCAGTTGATGAAAGGTCTTTTGAAAATGCGATAATTTATAAAAATCATCACAAATTGACTCTATAAAGGTTTTTATTGTTATACAACATTAAACCCCAGTGGGCTTATTGTGGGTTTTTGGAAACTCAGCAAAAGAAAAACGCTTTTTAATGTCCAAATAAAAACAGGTCTGTATAAAGTGATCTAAATTACTAATAACAATAAAATGTGAAAACTTCCACAGTGAGAAAACGTTTCAGAGATTTTTACAAATAGGTATATTTACTAGGTGGTATACCAAAAGAATTTACTACTGAATATAAAATAGCTAGATATAAAAACACTTTGATCAAATAGCCAGATGTAAAAACACTTTAATCATTATTCTGGTATTTGTCCCCGTTGGTCAAAATAAAAAAAACCCAATAAGAATGGTTGAAAATCATGTTTTAAACACCATAGAATCAGATGCTTTCCAGTGTCAAGAAAAAAAGGTATGAAAATTCAGATAATTTACTAAAACATAAAAACATAAAAAATACTTCAAAAATCAGATGTTGAACTGATTATATGTTTAGAAGTTATTTCAAATATGTTTACATCATGTCATATCAGATTTTTCAATGGTGCCTCTGCATTTAGGGTCAGATTTGAGCTGTTTTTCACAAATGACATAAGTAGTAAACACCTCATGAATTTGTCACAAAAACAAAAACATTTATTTATAACACACATTTTCATACAACAATGTGGCTCAACGTGCTTTACAAGATAACAAGAAGGTAGTTACAACAAAAGAAAAACAATTATGATTAGGCACTAATATTAAAGAAGTAACAACAAAACAAGGTAAGGTCAGATGACCAGAAGGGCAGAAAAAGCAAAAAACTCTAGTTAAGCTGGAAAAAAAAAAAATCTGCAGAGTTACAAGGGTATAAGACCATCAAGCACTCACTAGGCATTCTAGCTAACAAAAGAGTTTCTAAATCAGTCCTCGTTGTATTCATTCTTCTCATGATGAAGTTGGTCTCGTGGCCAGGTGAGAGATATCCCTTCATTCCATTTCAGTGGGTTTTATGGGCTTTGATCAGGTGGTGGTGGTGGCACAGATCACCAGCACAGAAAAAACAGAAAAGACAGCAGAAAACAGTAGAAATTAGTACAGATCCCCGAGGGATATGATAATTCTGTACTCATATAATCTATAAGAAATACAACTGCAATTTAGCTAAGAAAAAGGCAAATTAAATTAGTGGGTTTTTAGCAGTTTTTAAAATGTTCCACAATATTAGCCTGGCAAATTTCTACATGTAAAGTATTCCAAATTTTATGTGCATAACAGTAAAAGACTGCCTCACCACTTCTTTTAAGCTTGGTTCTTGGAATTATAAGAAGACCTCCATTCAAAGATCTAAGATTACAATTTGGAGTGTAGGGGAAGAGGCATTCCACAATATAGGATGGAGCAAGATTGTATAAGACATTATGAACCGTTTGTAATATTTCAAGTCTAAAGTCAATTCTGAATGAAACAAGCAACCAATGTAACAACGCTAAAACTTGTGAGGTGTGTTCAGATTTTCTATTTCTAGTTAAGATTCTCGCTGCTGCATTGCGCACTAATCACAGATGATTGATGTCTTCCTTAGGTAGTCCTGTTAGGTGTGCATTACTAAAAATAAAAGCATGAACTGATTTTTCACCATCTTTTAAAGTTATAGGGGGGTCTAATCTTTGCTATATTCCTCAAGTGAAAAAATGAAGTCCTCATAATTTGGTTAATATGCAATTTAAAGTTTAGGTCATAGTCAATGATTACCCCTAAATTCTTTAAATCCGCCTTCATTTTTAAACGCAACAGATGAAGTTTATTTCCAATGCCCTTGCTATATTGATGTTTGTCAATCACTGTTTTTCCTTATTTCATTTGAGAAAGTTTCTACACATGGTGGCGCAGTGGGTAGAGCTGCTGCCACATAGTTATGACACCCGGGTTCGCTTCTCGGGTCCTCCGTGCGTGGAGTTTGCATGTTCTCTCCATGTCTGTGTAGGGTTTCCTCCCACTGTCCAAAGATATGCAGGCTAGGTGCACTGGCGATTCTAAATTATCCCTAGTGTGCGTTTTTCATGTTTTAGTAATAAATGTCAAAATGCAGACATGAACTGTATAATGTGTGAAGGCTGAAGGCCAAATATCAAATAAGCACTTTCATAAAAGGTGCAAGTATAATACAACAGCTTCCGTGGTGCAATGGTAACAACTGCTGAGTTATAATCCAGCGGTCGTGAGTTTGAAACCAGCTCCCCCGCAAAATGACCATTTTTAGTAGTAAGCTGCTCTTATTGTTAATATTATACAATAAAAACATACATTTGATTTGTGTCTGTAACAGCTGGTATAAATTTATAGAACCTGCAAAAGTTAGCATTTTTTTTTTATCTTTTATTCTCTCAGTCATTATCACGATATCCTGCCCCAGATCTGACGGGGTTATTTTTTATCTGAAACTAGGAATAACTGTACAGTAGATGTGGGTGGTGTTTTGAGACAATGGAACTGGATATTCTCTGATCTGGATGGATAAAAGCTGACACACAAACGCTGGTGAATCTGCCTTCTTCGTATCTCACCGTCACTTGATTTTTTTTTATTCTATTTTATTAAATGTTCTTGCTAACGCTGAATTGGTATGCACCTTATGGTCCATGATGTCAAAGCTGCACTGACAAAAAAACAGAGACATAGGTATATATGATATTTGGAATAACTCATTTTATGACATGTATAGCACATTTTGGAAAACAATGTGGCAGGGATGCATCATTATTCATATTCATTCGCATGCCTTGTTGTGCTTGTAATCAGTGACTGTGTGGTTTTTTTTTTTTTCGATCTTGCCCAGTCTCCACATTTTGGTGCATGGTGGTGTTTCTTTTGAACTCCAGGACATGCAGAGGAAAGAAAAGTACAGAGAGGTCAGTTTTATGCTATATGCAATCATCAGATTCTAATGTTATTGGTTCCCACACATCCAAGGACCATCCTTCCTGTATTTACGACATGTTTACCTGTTGTAATGCACACACTACTCTCTATGCTGTGGTTCCTATTACATGGAAGGTTTGCCTGACACTGACTGACTGACTTTGCTTTCCTGGGGGAAGTGGCGGCCTTGGAACAGAAGCTTGTCGATGTTGCATCCTCTTTTGCTTTATCCACCGCCTTTTCAGAAGCAACGACAAAGTTCCTCTGCAAGGTGAGCCATGAACACTCTTCTTTTCTCATTGGCCCCCGTGCAAGCCTTGTACAGTCACATGTGCGTTGATCGGCGCCAGGTCAAGTTTGTTGTAGCACAAGCAACCGGCCACCTGAGTGTTCCTGCTCGCACTGAATAAGCTCACGTCTTCTGGTGCATGATGTCTACACAAAAAAAAAGAAAGAGACCAATATATGTGACATTTTGAAGAAATCATTGTATGTCCTGAATGGTACCAATCAGAAAAACATCATCGAGCTAATGCAATATTATGTGAAAACGAACAGCGTCTCTGGTAATTCTAGTGATAAACTCAATTCCTGGATCAATCATCATCTCTATTGAGGTTGCAATTTTTCTACATACGAGGCTGGTTTTCCCCAAGGTGTTCCTGTCACAACTCATAAACATGCAAGATAGGTTGATAATAGATTTGGAAGTGGCCAGGTGCAAGTGAATGTAATATGAGCATCAAGATAAAATATGATTTAGATTGTATCACCTTTGTACATAATGCTGCCAGGAATACCCTCCATTTTCAAATCAACCCTGTATTGGAAAAAGGTGGCCCAGAAAAGAAATGGATGAATGGTGGAAAGATTGTTATATATTTATACAGTGAGTTAATATAGCGTCTGGAGCAAATGAAAGTATAAAGTATGGGTTTTATTAAAATATATTCAGAAAAGAGAATCTATCAGACATTTAAAGTTGTGTTTTAGTCCACTTTGTCATTAAACATCTGTTTAGAAAATACTTCTTGCTATACTACATTCTTTTTCCAAAATCTCACAGCTTTCTTACATACTGCTTATTTTTCTTTTACTTCTTCTTCCCAGGTATGTATATTTTACCTTACCGATAAAGGATTACACATTTCCTTAGAAGCATTGTTCCAGCTCAGACAGCTGCCTGCTAAAGAAGGAAACTATTGTGCATGGCTACAATGAAGCAGCTGGGAGCAGAGTGTAGGATTTCGACAGAAATCATTTTGTATCACCCCATGCTGAGAGGGATTGAAATTGTTGAAAAAAAAACTAGGAAAGAAACATAAAAAATACAGTCTTTTTCATACTTTAATATACAAAATATGAAGTGGACTATTGCAAAAATAGAAAAAAAACTATTAATGAAATGTAAATAACAGAATATTATTGCTCAGTCATTTTCAGTTAATTTTGTGGTAAATACCTTGAATCATCTTAGTTGTTTTTAGGTCTCAATGGAAGAAAATAATTTGGCGAAAAAAGAGGATTCTCATTTCAAGGTCAAGTATGTTATTTGGTGCCTATTTTTTATGATTTTGATCAATTTTTTCTTATCAAGCTTTCCAGTGTTCATTTTGTAAGATGCCATTTATAATACCACTTGTGGGAGTTTTGCCAAGCTTTCCATAGAAGTTGTCATGGGTTAAACAGATGGCAAGAGCTTACTAAGGGCATTGACAACAAGATAGAAGCAAAGTGCAGACCAGTAGCTAAAACCTAAAGAAGAGTCAGACCCTCAGGGGTAATGACAGAGCATCTCCACATGCCATCTTAGTACAGAAACCACAAAGGGACAATAGATCCCTTCTTGTTTGATGCAATGAAAATTACCTCTTATGCTGAACCCTATAAAGTTAAAGTAACATAGCCATAAACACCCTGGCTAACAGATAGCCCAGCATACATAGCTGAGATCAGGATTACAATTTCAGGTTAGTGTCAGTGTGGAATTAATTTTCTACTTGAACACTAAGCAGCAGTTAATCAACTGGACTGTAACACAAATGCCAACCCCCTGTCTTTTTATTTAACGTGGCCCCATCCCCCTTTTAAATAGTCTGTTGAAAACAACAATTGGAGAACAACAGCTAAGATATTAACTAGCAACAGACCTGCAGATATGCGCATCTTTTAAAAGGGCTACTGCTGCTGATCTGGAATATAAAAATGAATCTTTGTGACACAAATCATGCTGCTTCTGGGAAGGTGGTCCTTAGCAACCAGGAAAGGTCTCTTATAAACCCATTATCTGCCCACAGATTCTAAAATGGTGGTGCAATGCACTTAAGTTAGTTTAAGATACATCCTAGGATGCACTGGGACACATCATCAGTGATGCTTAATAAGGTCATCGGGTGTTACAGGCCTCATAACATCAGACATCTGGTGACCCAGTCAGGGTTGATCAGCAATAACCCATGATTTGGTCCTCCTGATCTAAAGTCATCTGGAGGAACTCTCCACAGCCTCTCTGGTGGACTTTATGGCTCTCCCTTTTACAGCTCCTATGATGCCAAAAAGGGTGTAGACCTTGTATGATGAGCACCCAGCCTCTACTCCCCACTTCATTGGAATTACAATGAGCATTCCAACCACTCCTTCAGTACTGCTCCACCAGCTCATGGTATCTAGGCTACTTTCGATAATTACCCTGTTCAATGTGGTCCTCCCAAGGGACTGTTAGCTTCACTGTGAGCACCCGCTTAGAAGAGGCAGATGTTAACACCATGTCTGGCATCAAAAAGTTGATGTATCATAGTCAGAGAACTGGAGCTGCCTACACAAGTCTACTTGCAGCTACCAGTCCAACGCCAAGGTGAGTGGGCTGGCTGCTACTGTAGGCTGTTGCTGAGGTTGCTGTCCCACCCTGACAAAGGGAATGTCCCTCTGACTGCAGATGACCCTTCATGTGCTCCCTGATCAACCGTGTCACAAAACTTCAATCTTCTAGGCACCCTGGAACTCCAGGAATTCCATCTTTCTGTACTGAGGTGTCATCTTTCTAGATGGGACACTCAGGAAAATCTTCCCTTCCACAATGAGAAGCAAGAAGGGTCTGAACTGCTCCAGCTTAGCTGAATTCTTTTCATTTGGTATCCAGACTCCCTTCACTATTCTGCTACTGATCTCCTTCACTAAATCACTCATAGCATCTTCCAGAGTATTCTGAAGAGCTCTTGGCAATGCGTATGTACACCTTTTAGGATATTCCACTGAGTCCTGGAGCAGAGCTGGCTTGGCTGCTATAGTCCTCTTGGACTTCCTTCCAGGTGAGTTTTCTAGTGTTGAACTCAACCATGTCCAAAAGGGCTCTCTGAGGTCCAAGCTCTTGCTCTGTGTCTGGATCGTTCAGGGTGTTGTGCAGAAAACAATCTGCCTCTTTCTTGGAGCAAGCAAGACGATTGCTGTGTTTCTGCCCTAACAGCTGCTTCGTGAAGCCAAAGGGGTCTGATAAGAACACAGTTTGCTACCTGGCTTTCTCAAACCTCCATTTCCCGTGCCATTCTGTTCTACACAGGGTCATAAGTTTCTTCTTGTTAATACAATGAAGCTCAGCAAGAGGTGATTTCTACTCCTCAGAAGCTGCCTTGCACTATACTTCCAGCATCTGAAGCTTTTGCCGCAGTTGGTGGATCTTCTCTGCTCTACAATTCAAGGTGTAGCTAGATCTAGTCATCTTGCGCTCCTCAACACCAAACCATTCTGCCGTAAAGCTGACAATGATTGTGGTCAAATTCTGGAGTCGTTTATCTACATTTCCCTTTCATGTTGAGTTCATGATTCTGGCTAAATCCTTATCAAACTGGTGCCACAGCCTGTGCTGATTAGCTGGAGGCCATTTAATCCAAAGCTGCTGAAAAACTTTGCTCGGAGCTGGATAGCTTAGCACTTGGAGGTTTTGGGCACTGTTGGGTGTCACCAGGCTGGGCTCCTCCTGCGTCTCACAAGGAATAGATCCTGTGTGCTGCATTACACTTTCCTGCACCAAGCATTTCATTCAGGCCTGATGGATTTTTCGGACTCGCTTATTCTTGCAGGCCATGCATCTACTCATTATTGTTGTTAATTCATTTGTCAAGGTCGTCATAGTTAGGTCCTACCCCTTTCTGTACTTTAAGCTGTCTCACCAGTTGTCATCAATCTGCTCTTTGTGGTCAAACCATCCACTTCCTGAGTGTCACAGTTGAAATTAAAGTAAAAAATGTAAAATGTTTCTCAGTCAAATAAATAAAATTAAAACATACAGTACCCATTAAAAAAAAGTTTGAAAATTTAGCTTTTAAAATATTAAAAGTCTCATGACCTGATAAAATTACCTACAGCAAAAAAAAAAAAAATCTAAATGGCCAATAAAGATTTTTCCAATACTTAGCAGCTAGTATACACTATATATGCATGTGATAGTGTAGCCACTGGCTTAGCAAACTGACATGTGATGCACCTTAGAGCGATAAAGGCCAGCATATATAACTGAGGAAGATCAGAAGGTGGTTTGAGATTAGGAGTGTGCATTGAGTGAGCTAGACTGTCTGTTTTAGATCTGTGATCAGAGCTGCAAAAGAATTTGAGGTCTTGGATCAGAATGTAGGTCCAAGTTCAAATTGTAGAGTCAATTGCACAAGCAAGCTCTGGAAATGTTTATTTAATCCTGAAAAATTATTAAGAATTGGCGTTTGGAATTTTATAAGTTAAAGTCCCAGACTGTAGCTTTCTCTAAAAAGTCACACAGGGAGACAGAGATGCTTTATTTTTGGACACTTTATTGTATAGTAAGTACACTTTAGACTGTTTTTCTTTTGTATATAACTTTTTTGAAGAAACCAGAAAATTACAATGGAATGCTACTCAATCAAACATATGATAATAAAACAGATGCAGCCATTTACTTCAAAATTAATACAGAGAAAACAAAGGAAAAATAAAAATACAATGGTAAACAAAACAAAACAACATTCAAACCTCATCTAAGAGAAACAGAAAAATAATAGATTATAAAAGTTTTGAACATATCCAAATCTGAATTTTTCTAATTGAAGATAATTTAGAACATTGTTTACCCACTGAGTTATAGAAGGTGGGTTGGGATTCTTCCAGGTGAGTAAGATAAGTCTGCATACTAGTAGTGTAGTATAAGATATTGTAATAGATTTATTCCTTGTAATGAGTAATGAAAAAGAAGGAAAGAAAGTGCTGGGGACTTGCCAGTTTCCTGTTTAATTAAAAAGCATGCTTGGGAAAAGGAAAACAAAAGCGTCAGTCCAATAATTGTAGATGATTTGCTGTCTTTTAGTTCCTCTCTTTTCAGGCCTCCAGAGATTCTTTCTTTCACTGAGCTCCATGCTTTTCTTTCTTGGGTTCATACAGTATATGAATGCCAACTTCCAGCAACACTTTTGTTTAAGTAGACAGCTTGGTGAAGGAGGTGAGTTCTTTGGGGCCAAGCTGGAAGTAATGTTAGTGTATTTTGTTGTTTGTGCTGCGGGATCACAGAAGGATTCTGTTAGCGATCATATTCATCCCAGTACTGCCTAAAACCTCCATTATGCCATGTCAGTGCTCTCAACTCACTCTTATATGAATCTATGCAGTTTAATGCCATCCAGGAGTGCACAAAATATTGCTGTTAATCGACTACGAGTGACTGCAACACTAAGGCTTTCTGAGAAGTGTGTGAAGATATTTGTCAAAACTGATGTTAATTTAGTGCATTTCCAAAATATATGGCCTAATGATGCTGGAGCTAGATGGCAGCACTCTCAGTTTGGCTCTTGCTCTAGATATGTTTTGCATAATTTTATACAAGATAAAAGATTTTTTATTTGAAATATGAAATGCTTGACACATATACAATTAGAGTATATCCTATGTATGGCTGAGTTTCACTCCTTTTCTGAAATTTCAATTGAAAGCTCTCTTTCCCACCATTCCCTAGAATCTTTGAAGGGTAGATTCTTTGGGATTTTTTTTATGTATGTTGTAATGCCATCTAAGTCTTCATCAAGACTAACCAGTATGGCCTCTGGAACTGATACAAGTCTAAGTTGTGGAATGTTGGGTAGGTTCAACAACATTTCTAATATGCATGTACGAAAAAAGTGTTTAGCTAGAAAGTTATATTTGTAGTATAAATGTTCATAAGATGAAAATACTTTGGACTGTTTTAGATATCTGCGTTGGGCTGGCACCCTGCCTGGGGTTTGTTTCCTGCCTTGTGCCCTGTGTTGGCTGGGATTGGCTCCAGCAGACCCCCGTGACCCTGTATTTAGGATATAATGGTTTGGATAATGGATGGATGTTTTAGATATAATAATTTAGTTCACCTGCACAATAAAGCATATTTTTGGTATTTTACCTGTTCTGGTAGTTCCAATGACTCTGTTCTCACTGTTCCAATGGCTCTGGGTTTTCAGACATTGGTGTTTCGCTAAGAATTAATTAATTTAGAATGCAGAAAATCACAATCTTTTTTTATCTTGAGTTCTGCCTTTTTGTGTAGAATAGTGCCAAATAGGCATTGACCTTCACATATATTTTTTGTAGGCAGAATAACCTTTGTGTGTAGGTGTCACATAATAATTTCCTATTCATATCTTTAGCAAAGTAACCTAACATAAGATTCTTGAAGCAAGTGTTTCCAACTCAAGGTGTTGCTGGAGGTAGGAGCTTTCCTTGGCAGCATAGGGCACAAGAAAGAAAATATCCTTAGACCTTGACAGTCAATCAATCACAGTGTAAACTCGTCTACACTCACAATCATACAGGGCCAATTTAGAATCAGAAATTAACTTAAAACACACATCTCTAGGATTTGGAGGAAAGAAAAAGCATCCCAGGAAAAGGAGACATGGTCATGGTTAGAAAATGTAAACTACACAAAGACAACTAGCATGAGAATCAAACTATTAAAACTACTAGTATTAATGGCTTCTATGCTGTGTGGGTAAATATTTATTTTAAAATGCAGTAATTGAATTCCTATGTTGGTAAAAAATCACTAAAATCTCTCTTAAAGTTCTCTCCTTCACTATTTTTTTATTCTTAAAAAGCAGTGTCCTGTTTTTAGGAATTCTTGACTACCGAAAAATTGCCTTGGCTAAAACTGAGGGTCATTTGAGGTGCATCCAAGAAAGAACTTAAAGTTTATTAAGTATGTTATTACCAAAAACCAATCTACCTATCTATCCAAACATCCATACATTTTCCTTTACTTATCCAGGTCCAGGTTGCAAGGGGCCAAAACAAAGATGCCCTTTTCTCTGCCACCTCTTCCAACTCCTGAGGGGGAATACCAAGGTGTTCCTGGGCCCACTGAGAGGCAGAACCTCATCCCCAATCCAAAAAAGAAACTCCACCCTTTTGTCACTGAGAAAAATGACCTTGGGCTTGAAGATGCTGATCCTCTTCCTAGCGACCATCCCAGTGTGTGTCCAAGCAGGATCTTCTGCAAAAAGCAGAGGTGTGTTCCTAAGGCCACCAAACTGAATGCCCTCCTCTCCTTGGCTGTGCCGAGAAATTCTGTCCAAAAAATTATGAATGGAATATGGTAATCTGCCTTTGCCACAAGATCATTTCCAACACTTATTTCATTTGCAGTAACCAATTACCAGGGAGTTGGACTAAGTGTGACTGATACAGAGCACGTCTTGTTGTGGTTTGATATTTGTAAATAGAATTGCTTTAAAGGAATGTCTGATTGCTTTATAAGCAGTGAGAGACTGTGACTAATTTAATTACATTATGATGTAGAGGGATATACCACAGAAACAGAATTTCAAATAGTGGTATGTGGGTGTATATTCATTCTGATATTTTATCTATATATACAAATATAATATTAAAATGCACTATAAACTGCAGATATCTAAGCACATATATAATATAAAGTTTTAAATTCAGACTGTTAAATATTAAACCTATTAGCAGTTAAAGTATATTGGCAATAAAATTGTAACATTAAACTGTGATTTACATAATCAATTTTACATTTTTCAACAGCACAGCTATTTCCAGTACCTGCCTATTTAACAATACTATGTCCTCTTAATCCTTGATTTAATCTAACTTTATGAAGTTATGGATGTGAAGAGCCTTCTTGAATTTGACTGAATTACCATTGTTTTGAGGCAGACTGCAGCAGTGTAAAGTGAAACCCTTACTAGCTGTGTAAGCCCATTCTGTAAAAAGCCCGGGCTCCTAGAAACCATGGATTCTGGCACTTCAATCTACTGCATCGGTTGCGCATTAGCAGCTAAGTGAGGTTCTTTTTCCTCAGCGGTTCGTTTTGCCAATGTGCTCGCCTCCATTGTCTATCAGCAGCTAAGCGAGTTTCTCTTTTGTCAGCGGTTTCACTTTGGCGACAGAGTCGATTTCTTCAAGCCTCACACTTCTGGGCCACCTCGAACTTCTGGGCCAGACAGACACACACACACACTTCCACGTGTAGACATTTATATATAGGACAATATTCAGTTGAAAACTTAAATATTTATCAAAAAACTTTTGTGGATACAACAAACTATAGTAAAATAGTATCAACACTGTATTAGCTTGGATGAAACAGATCTACAATTTTATTTCAATTATTGAAAACATGTCAAATGTCTGTGAAGGAACCTCCCTAGATCTCAAGAGGGAACTCTGTCTACTGGAGATTTGCAGTGAATGTAAACCCATTGTTGGCTATGAAACAATGAGACAGAATTGGGAGTGAGGTGCTTACTCCTCTTTAACCTTTTAAGCCATTGATTTTACTGAACACTGGCACTATATTCCAAACTCTAATTTCATATTTTGACCACATAATATATATTTCACGCAGCAATGGACTAGCTCCCTGTCCAGGGATTGTTCCTGCATTGCACCAGTGATATTTTCATAACAAAAACAAGGACTAGAACTAAAGATATTGTTTTTTGTTTTACAAGAACAAGAACTGAAATTAATTCAAACAGAGAAACTGTGTAACTGAGTAAAAACGAAAAAAACAGCAGTAGCATTTTCATTCAGTCCGATTCAGTTGTGCAGAGGAGTTGTTTCTAGGTCGCCCTGAGCGTTCACTTACGTTGCGCTGTTCACTATGTGGTAATCTTGTACCTTGGGCTTACTATAGTCACGTAGTGCAACTTCCATAAAAGCCATTGTTTGTTTGTTGAGCACATTTGGATCCTTGGGTTAAAGCAGTAAGCACTTGTGATTGACAATGGCGAGTTTTGCACAGATGTTTGCAGGTAGAAAGCGAGAAAGTAACGTGTGGAAATACTGGTAAGATGAGAATAAAAGCAAATGTAGCGTGCGAGAAGAAGAAAAGAGTCATGGAGTGTCAGTGCAGGACCAGCTGGATCAGTACTTAGGGAAGTCCAGCACTTCCTTGGTACCATGACTGCACCATAGTAGAGGGATGTGCGGTCAGGGGAGGCAGGCAGAGCCTAACCTGTCATCATGAAAAGTAAAAAAACTAATAATGATAACATAAAATGAATTTGTCCACTGGTCTGTGCTATACATTTGCTTTCTCTGTAATTACAATTATTTTGATAATTTTTATTGTGAAAATCACTTAATTTGCGCATTTCCTGGTCAAATATAGGTGAGAAACGCGAGGTGCGGCAGTGGCGAGACAAGCCACACCTCACCTCGGACTGCGCTCTCCCTCACACACTGGGTTGATGCATGCAATTGGTGCGTGCCTGTTGCTGTCTCTCTGTATGTCACCAATATAATGTTTGTACACACTTTTATTTCACACCCTGACTTTCCACAGTCTGGCTAATATCTTTAATGAATGTGTGTGGCATATTTAGTCTTGCTGATCGGACATAAAGGCACAAAAAGGCACAAGAAAAGGCACAAGATGAGCCTGAAAAAGCACAAGATGAGGCTGGCAGTACCGTGGTGCAAGCAGATGTGAACCCAACAGGTGCTCGTTGCTGCTGTTCTACGCAGAGGCTCTGGGCGCCAATAAGTTTGCGATATCATAAACTCAAATGCACTGCAGCGATCCGTTTATTTTTATCTTTTGTTCTTACTGACTGCCAAAATGGAAGATTAAGACTTTTAAAACTAAAGGAGGACTTTTACAAGAAAGTGACTGAGATTTTCGTCGAGAAGAATAGGCACATGGACTTTATTTACAAATAAAGGTAAGACCATAAACGGTTTTCAATTTTATAAAAAATTGGAATAAGACTAAGAAAAAAAATCCAATATTTAAAAACTAAATTTTGACCTTAAGTAAAATATTCTTTGCTTTTCTTCTTATCCTTTTGTTGAACAGTCTGTATTAAAATTGATTAAAGTATCAGAATGAAAAGCTTTTAAAAACAATTATGTCAAAATTGAAATCTGTTTTTTTGTACACCACTCTATACTTTCATTTGTATTGAATGAGTATTAATTGTGGAATTGCAAACGGCATGGAGGGTACAGAGCAACCCAGCCACAGGGGATGCACAAACCAGTGTGTTTCTTTGTGCCAGTCCCAAGGGTTACGTCAGGAAGGGCATCCTGTGTAAAATTTTGCCAAATCAAAATGCGGACAACAATACAAATTTCCATACCGGATCGGTTGAGCCCCGGGTTAACAATGACCGCCACCAGTACTGTTAGCCAACAGGGTGTTGGTGGAAATTGGGCTACTGTTGGCCAAAGAAGAAGAAGAGAAGAAAAGGGGGGAGACGTGTCCGGAGGCAGGAGGAGAGGAGGAAAGTAAAGAGAGTGGAACTGAGGGTAGGAACTTTGAATGTTGGCAGTATGACTGGTAAGGGGAGAGAGTTAGCAGATATGATGGAGATAAGGAAGGTTTATATATTGTGCGTGCAAGAGACTAAATGGAAGGGGAGTAAGGCCATGTGGATTGGAGGTGGATTCAAACTGTTCTATCATGGTGTGGATGGGAGGAGAAATGGAGTAGGGGTTATTCGGAAGGAACAGTATGTCAAGAGTGTTTTGGAGGTGAAAAGTGTGTCAGACAGAGTAATGATTACAAAGTTGGAAATTGGAAGTGTAATGATGAATGTTGTTAGTGCATATGCACCGCAAGTTGGGTGTGCAGTGAGTGAGAAAGAAGATTTTTAGAGTGAGTTGGATGAAGTGATGAACAGTGTACCCAAGGGACAGAAAGTGGTGATTGGAGTGGATTTCAATGGGCATGCAGGTGAAGAAAACAGTAGAGATGAGGAGGTGATGGGTAGGTATGGTGTCAAGGAGAGGAATGAAGAAGGTCAGAGGATAGTTGATTTTGCCAGAAGGATGGACATGGCATACTTTTAAGAAGAGGGAGGAACATAGGGTTTACGTACAAGAGTGGAGGAAGATGCGCATACATCCTATGCAGAAGAGTTGATTTAAAGGAGATTGAAGACTGCAAAGTGATGGCAGGGGAAAGTGTAGTTAAGCAGCATAGGATGGTGGTCTGTAGGATGGCGTTGGAGATCAAGAAGAGGAAGAGAGTAAGGGCAGAGACAAGGATCAAATGGTGGAAGTTGAAAAAGGAAGACTGCAAGTTTGAGTTTAGGGAGGAGGTGAGACAGGTACTGGGTGGCAGTGAAGAGTTACCAGACAGCTGGGAAACTACAGCAGATGTAGTAAGGGTGACAGCAAGAAGGGCATGTGGCATGACATCTGGAAAGAGGAAGGAGGAAAAGGAAATCTGGTGGTGGAATGAGGAAATACAGGAGAGTATACAGAGGAAGAGGATGGCAAAGAAGAAGTGGAATATTCAGAGAGATGTAGAAAGTAGACAAGAGTACAAGGAGATAAGGCGCAAGGTGAAGAGAGAGGTGGCGAAGGCTAAAGAAAAGGCGCATGATGAGTTGTATGACAGGTTGGACACTAAGGAGGGAGAAAAGGACCTGTACCGATTGGCTAGACAGAGGGACCAACCTGGGAAAGATGTGCAGTAGGTTAGGGTGATAAAGGATAAAGATGGAAACGTACTCACAAGCGAGGAGAGTGTGTTGAGCAGATGTAAAGAGTACTTTGAGAGGCTGATGAATGAAGAGAACGAGAGAGGGAAGAGGTTAGATGATGTGGAGATAGTGAATCAGGAAGTGCAACGGATTAGCAAGGAGGAAGTAAGGACAGCTATGAAGATGATGAAAAATGGAAAGGCCGTTGGTCCAGATGACATACATATGGAAGCATGGAGGTGTTTAGGAGAGATGGTAGTGGCGTTTTTAACCAGATTGTTTAATGGAATCTTGGAAAGTGAAAAGATGCCTGAGGAGTGGAGAAGAGGTGTACTGGTGCCAATATTTAAGAATAAGGGGGATGTGCAGGACTGCAGTAACTACAGGGGAATAAAATTTATGAGCCACAGCATGAAGTTATGGGAAAGAGTAGTAGAAGCTAGGTTAAGAAGTGAGGTGATGATTAGTGAGCAGCAGTATGGTTTCATGCCAAGAAAGAGCACCACAGATGTAATGTTTGAAACTGAAATTTGGAAGAGTATAAAAAGTAAAGCAATCACAAGGTGTGCTGCATAACATTTTACAAAGAATGTGGAAATCTTTCTTTAAATTTCAGGAACACATGAATAAGCAGTTGATCAAATTTCAAAAGCAGAAGTAAAATATATTTTGAACACAGTTAAAATCACAGAGATGCTGTGATAAAAACAAAAACTTTACTCCACTTCCTCCCTGGTAAAACTAATTCTGCCTGAATAGGGCCTAGGAGGGCTGTTTTTCAATTTTGATGCTCCAATCATGAAACTAAATTAACCAATTATGACTGAAAAGAAATGTCTTTTGTGTGGCTAAAGACAGCAATCAACAAAGTGTACCCTAATAAGAATTAGTTTGCTCCATTTACGATGCTTCAGTGACCTTTTCTTACATATGCTGACAATATGTATAACTGAGAAAAAAATTCTCTTGATGCTGGCATCCCTTGTTTGTTCAGATTGATCACAAATATTAGCATATTAAAAACTAGCTGCACTAGTATTCAGGCACTGTCATGACTATGGATATATAAAAAATACTCCTTTAAAAAAGACATTCAAAACGGTGCCTTTAAATTTTAGAATATTTTAGTGGCAAATTGTGTCCTGAGAACCGTATAGAGGTATTTAAAAATCCTATAATATACTGCAATTGTGCAGCTGTGGGGCAGGGTTATTTTTCCATAATAAATAAAAACAAGGTTTTCAGTATTTTCAGACAAGATACTTATGTGCTCCAAAACCTTCAGCTGTTTAGCTATTTTTTGGCCAGAAACACTTCTTTTCTTTGGGAAAACAGATGTCATCTGGGGTAGATAAGAGTTTCAGCTGTGCCAGAAAGGTTGCTTCAAGCAGGATGGTTGTTACACTCTGACATTCAGCACTTATCTGTTATAGATGGAAAAAGGCAAAATAAAAGATATGCAATCATATTGTTGTGAGTCAAAAATGTTGTCCCCTATCTATACCTCCCACCATTCTCTATTAACCACACTCCCATATCTTACCAGCTTCTTCCTACCTCTAACACCAACCTCCTTCTAATCTTTCACCTCTTCTCCATCCTTGAAGGTCCTATCATTTTAACTTTTAAATAAAGATAACATCAGCATTGACTCAACACTGTAAAAATGAATAATATAAAACAATCTAGGTAGTAAAAACTACAAAAAAAGACATGGGTTTACCTCATCCATAAAGAAAAGAGCACACCACCTGAATTTGCATTATCCAACATCTGGGTCTTCTTGTACCACCTCTCTTATTCTGTAGGAGAATGTTTTTGTTATCTTCTGCCTTACAGCAGATGCACTGTTCCTCATAATAATATCATTCAGCAGCTCACTTCAGCCTTTTTATGTTTCTTAATATTTTAGCTAGAAGGTATTCAACACTGGATTTAATTTTCAAGGCATTAAGAGTAATTTTAGAATAACCTATATTTTCCATCTTTGTTCTGTAGTTACACATTTTATCCTTGAGGCTGATCACCCATCCATAGTACCCACTTTCAGATTCTGATTCCTTCAAACATGCAAACGTTTGGTATTTGGAACAGTCTGGCCATTCCGTGGAGCATTATATTATTACAGGTTAATTACAATCAGGTGCCTTAAACTAATAAACAATATGTAGTTAATTTCCGTGTATATGATAAAGCAAAGTAAGGGATGTGGATCTAAAAAAGAAAGGGAAACCACATTGGAACAAAAGCACTGCTTTGATGGTGGGTGCCACCAGTTTGCAAAACCGAGCGGAAAACTTGCATATGCCAGGGTTTGAGCTAGTGTGAAAATGTGCTTGGCTTTAAGCCACGTTTAGGTTTTGTACATCGTGATTTGAGTGCGTAAATGGGAGCACCGTTTATACATGAGGCCCCTGGTCTTAATGGCCTGTATATTTGCCACCCAGTAATAAAATTTAAATTTAGGTAGTGCCATGCCCCCTATTTCTGTACGTTGTTGTAGAGTCGCTCTTTGGATGTGTGGTTGTTTAGAATCCCAAATAAATGAGGTTATTATTGAATCTAATTTATTAAAAAAAGATTTGTTAATGTATATGGGGATGGTTTGAAATAGGAAAAGAAGCTTGGGAAGGGTGTTCGTCTTAACATCTTGCTTAATTTTTGTCTATGCAGATAGCAATATTTTGTTGAAAAAGACCTTTATATTTACTTGTGATATTTATCCCTAGATATTTAAACTGATCTGCTTAGATAAATGGGAGGATGTCCAGTCTACTATTGCGCGCTAGAAAATTCACAGGAAAAAGTACACTTTTATTTAAATTGAGTTTGAGTTCAGATTAAAAATCTTACTTTAACAAGGCCTTCTCATAACTTCACTGTAATTAAAATCCTGATACTCTGTATATCCAGCTCATTATAATACCTATTCATGGTGGCTCTAAAATCTGTACTAACCCCTACTCTCTTATTTGTTTCCTTTTCCAGTGTCCTTTTGGTGGCATCTACTGAAAGCACCGTGATGTTCCAACAATGATGGATGGATTAAAAGCCAGAAGTCTGTATGACCATCAACATAAGTGACTCCTTGAGAACCTTAACTACAAAGAGGACTATTTCATTTATGTTAGGTAGAATGCTCAGAGGGGACTGGGCAGTCCCATGGCCTGAAACTGTTGCAGATTTTATTTTTTTCTCCAGCTGGAGTTTTTTTTTTGTTTTTTCTGTGCACCCTGGCCATCAAACCTTACTTCTTTTCTATGTTAACTAATGTTGTCTTATTTTAATTTCTTACTTTGTCTTTTATTTTTCTTTTCTTCATTATGTAAAGCACTTTGAGCTACTTTTTTTATGAAAATGATATAAATAAATGTTGTTGTTAGTGTTTTTCCAACTGCTGGCACAGAATTTTGTGGGTCAGATATATATAGTACCATATCATCTGCATATAGTGTTATTTTCTGTTCAAGTCCTTCTCTGAAAACCCCCTTTATCTATAATGCATTTCAAAAGTAAACAGCCTATGGCTCAATGGTCACTACAAAAATCAAAGGTGATAGGGGACCATCCTTGTCAAGAACCGCATTCTAGTTTGAAGTAGTCTGAAATAATATTGTTAATAAGAACTGAGGCTTCTGGACTAGTATTGATTACAGTGGAACCTCGGTTTACGAGTGTTTTGCAAGACAAGCAAAATTTTTTAATAAATTTTGACTTGATACACGAGCGATGTCTTGCAATACGAGTAGTATGGATAAGAAGAAGGGAGCAATGTGAAGGTAGTCTTTCAGCATTTTTTAGAGTAGCGTCTGTATCTTCTAGGCAAACAGCCTCTGTGCAAACAGCCCCTCTGCTCACACCTCCTCCGTCAGGCGCAGAGCATGTCAGAGAGAGTGAGAGAGACCGAGAAAAGCAAAAAATCAAGCACCGCTCGGGAAGCACATCGTATATCATTGAGGAGTTTTATTTAATATGTAATACATGCTCTGATTGGGTAGCTTTTAAGCCATCCGCCAATAGCGTCCCTTGTATGAAATAAGCTGGGCAAACAAACTGAGGAAGCATTTACTTTAAATTAAAACACCCATTGTCCGCAGAAATCCGCGTACCAGTGAAAAATCCATGATATATATTTAGATATGCTTACATTTAATATCCGTGATGGAGTAAAGCCACGAAAGTCAAAGCGCAATATAGCGAGGGATCACTGTAGTGCTCATCAGGTAATGGTAGGGGATTAAGATGCTGGCTACGAGATGAGTGTGAAGAACATAGTAAATTAAGCTCCATGATTGAAGGGGTGTGGTCAGATATAATAATAGTGTCTTACTTACCCAATTTGATAATGGGCAAAAAGAATATTGTCTCTGAAGAAATAATCAATTCTCGAGTAACAATAATTAACTTGTGATGAGGGAATATGCTCGAAGGTTAGGATTTAAAAACCTCCATGGGTATGATAAGTTCTGAATCATTACAAACTGTAATTATTTTTGCAGTATTAGATGTTATCGCCGCTGTAGGTGAAGACTCATCCAGGTCTGGATTTAAAACACAATTAAAGTCTCCAGCCATTATAATTTTATGAGTGTTCACATTAGGAATGGATGCATTTTGGATGAAATCTCTATCATCCTTGTTAGGTGCATACATATTTGTCAGAATCACTTTACTATTAAATAAATTGCCCATCACCATTACATATTGCCATTCAGGATCACATATTACGTCAGACATTACAAAAGGGACAGCTCTGTGTATTAAGATTCCCACACCCCTAGTTTTCTTTGTTTAGCCGGATTGAAAAATTTGGCCAATCCAAGCCCAGCAACTGAAAGTGGTCCTTACTTATTATGTGAGTCTCCTGTAAAAATACCATCTTGGTATTTAAACCTGTTAAGTAAGTGAGTACTTTGTTTCACTTTAATTCATGATTGAAACATTTGAGAATCCAGCTCACAAAGTTCACTGATCGGTCATATAAACATTGCTTCTGCACTTTTCTTGACATTTTGTAATTTAAAATTAAGGTAGTACATTTTTGCATATGATAGCTTTGACCTAAGATTTCAGATTATGGCTATGAAACCTATGACGTATTTCCTGTTGGTATTAACTGTTGTTGGGGTAGAAAGGATAAATAAGAAATAGCAAAACTCTTGTTTTGTCTACCACAAATTCTACCCCCTCCACCCCTTTTGCCTCCCCAGGTGAGGCAGACCACACTTCATGAAGTCCAGCACCTCTGACATGCCAAGAGAGACAGAGCAATTCAAGAACCAAATGAACCCCCAGCAGCAGTGTAGAAAAGGTTAAAATTGAGGTAGCTTGAAAGTACAGTCCCAATACAAAAAACCTTGGGAATGATGTTAAAAGTCCCCATTTACATTGAGATAATGTATGATAGTCAATTCCCAACACAATAAATCAAAGATATAAAGTGAAAAAAAGATTACAACCATGCCATCTCAATGTATGTTCCATGAACAGACACATTCTTTGTAAGATTAACATGAGTAAGATTAGGGTATGTCATTTTAAGAGCTTGATGTACATTCTCATTCAAAATATCAACAGGGAGAAACAAGACAACTGAGACAGTCAAGCCAGACTTCTTTACTGTGTTTGCCTATCAGTGATACACCATCATGAACTGATGTTTTGTTCCCATAGATAGGTGTATGTTTTTAAAGCTGTGCATATGATAAAAAAAACCTGTTTAAAATAAGTTGTGTTTACCTTCAGATCTCATTGGCCATATGACTACTAGATGACCAAAGAATTTGATCATATGTCGATAACGTTCCACATAATGATGTTTAGGAAACAGCTTTATACGGTACCTGTAACCTATATCTATGGTCACAAATTTTGTTTTCAAGGAAACTGATTGACGCTGATGTGTGTAATGGAGAAATCACTAGTTCCACAATATATTTTAGGTCCAGAATGACATTAATCTGTAGGCACCAATCATCCAACAAAAAGTGTGAGTAACCACAAAAGATTCCAATTTTCATGAGCATTTCCACTGATTCTTTTCTATCTCATGAACGCACATAGAAATGTATAGGGTGAAAACTTCCTTTAAAATCAACATATTAAAGCAATGAATGAAGCAAAACTTTGAAATTCACTTTAGTGTTTTTTACATTTAAATAATTTGCTAGAGGACAACCTTTGCTAACTACTTTATAAACTGGATTAGAACTATACAGAGCAGATATAAGTTCTTCTATGGTTGACTAATCAACCATTAAGCTATGTTCATTCATTACTTCATGTTTTATACATCTTGTACTACAAAAGTCCTTTAAGCAATTCACCAATTACAGTACTTGGCATATTAGTTATATATTCCAACTTTAATAATACTGCAGAAATGTTTTGTTCTATTGTCTCTGGATCTGGGCCTCATGTATAAACGAAATGTTGTGTAAGAACTTTTCCACGTTCAAATCGCGATGTATAAAACCTACATTTGGCGTAAAGCCACTCACTTTTCGATGGTACCTCATACCTTGTCGTACGCAAGTTCTCCGCTCAGGTTTGCAGACTGGTGGCACCCAGCATCAAATCAATGCTACTGTTCCTGTGTGGTTACACCTTATTTTCCTGAAGCAGCTTTATAAATACACTGAAACTAACCGCATATTGTTTATTAGTGTAATGCATCTGATTGTAATTAACTTGTAACAATATAATGGTCCAGGGAATAGCCATAGTATTCCAAATACCATAACTGCTTTAGCGTTGTTACTCTCACTGCACCTTCTTCTTCTTCTTCTTCTTTCAGCTGCTCCCGTTAGGAGTTGCCACAGTGGATCATCTTTTTCCATATTACTCTCACTGCATTACTTGGAGTAATTATATCACTGTATCTGAGTGTGAATCACAGCAGCAGCTTATCGGAAAGAGAATTATCTGTATACAGCTTCAAGCACACGCTACCTCAGCCACGGCAAAACGTTTCAAAGCCTTTCCTGTACGGACCTCACGGTTCAGAAACAGTTTCTGAACTGTGTCATGAGCACGAGGCGGCTATGCAGTGTCTGCAACGGACGTGGCCATCCACCATGTATAAGATACCATATTGACATTGGGGGGTGAAGGGGCCACCGATTCTTCCTCTGCCCAGGGCCGCCACAAGCCTAGAGCCGCCCCTGAGTACTGCTGCAATAAATTATTTCATCGAAGGTCGCACACAATCACTGCACTGTGAAACCCATGTTTAATAACGTGCTTTAACTCCTATCATCATGAAAATGATATCACGTATACATCTCAGTATTTTAGTTATTCAGAGAGCTGTAATATCATGAATGTAATGGATTCTGTGTCCAGTTGGAGGAAGAGAGCCGGTTTAAGAAGCAAGTAGTGATTCTTACACAAAGAGCACATAGAAGATCACATACAAAACAAAGCATTTAACGTGCTACTTTAATTACGATGTGATTTGAGAAACTGGTTAATTAAACGATTTTAAGATGAAGTTTATGATGTTCTACTTTAATGACAAAATAAACTACATGATTAAAGTGAAAATTTCGAGACTGAAGTTGACATTTCGTGTTTTTTCCCCTTTGTGTGCCTTTTTTTTTCTGTTCCCTAATAAGCTTTCATATGACACAGACAGTGGGCTACAACTCGCCTTTTCACAGCGACTTTGATATGTGACTTCTTTTTTATTTCTGACACTGTGTGACTTTCTGAACGTGAGCTTTCAAGTTTCTCCAACACGTTATGTCACTCGATCAGCTTCCTTTTGTTGATTATACCACGGTTTAATTAAATAAATAGTATGTTTTTCCTTTGCCTCCACTTGGTATTCGCTGAAATTCTTATATTTTCCCCTGTGCTTTTCCCATTGTCTTTTCACAGAAGGCTGAGCTTAAGGGCGATTTATATTGATTTGCATATTCAAACAGGTGTAATTCTGGGAGGAGTTGTGGTGTTACATAAAGCGTGTGCATGAGCTTTACTTTTCACACTGATCAGGATTTATGTAGCAGAAGAATGTGGAAGTTGGAGTACGCACAAATTCCTGCATCTGGATTTTTCTGTGCATAAGCACATTTCGGCTTTTGTGCTTACGCCATGTTGTAGTGCGAATTCTACACACGGCGTTATACATGAGGCCCCTGGACTACCTAAATCCATATCAGCTTCAGAGTAACCATCACAGTAGTATTCTTCATTGTCATTTGAATAGCAAGGCTCAGCACATTCAGGTAATTTAAATGACACCATATTTAAAACTGTGTGTATAAACATACAGGTCACAGTTACTTTGTTTTTTTTTAATTAGCTATGTTCACAAAATATTCACATTCTGTTACAAGTTAACTGAAAGCACACAATTGACAAGAAAACTAAATCAATACACCATATTGCATTTCAGTTTTGACACAAGTCCTAGACAAATGTGTTAAAAGTGAATTACAAGGGAAACCAGGATAAATAAATTTCAAGTGACAACCATGTCCACAATGACTAGTCTTCAATTTATAATGTCTAAGAAGTTCTGATCACATAGACACTTTAAAACCACAGTCTACTGTACAATGTCACATGAGCCTGACAATAAAATAGAAAGATACAATCAAACAAGTAATGCGGACAAAAGAGAAAACAAATTTAAATGTAAGCAGCAATGTTATCAAAGAAACCCCAGGGGAGGCCATCAAATTACCAGGATAAACCATCTCTTAAGACTCAATGACAGACTGTGGCAACATGTATAGAAAAAGTGCCTTTGTATGTTAAAGAATGTGTCAAGAAATCTGGGCATTTACACTTTGCCGTGGGTGTTTGGAATGTAAAGAAAAGCTGTATTGAAAAAAAGAGCCAGAATACTATGGCACAGTTTACAAATGTAAACTAATTAACAGTGTATTTAGAATATTATCACGTGACAACATTTATGGAAGCAAGCAGATACTGACACGGATGGGCTTATGACACTGTTAAATCAAACTTTTAGAAGAAAAAATTAATACGTTGTTTGAAACCTCTCAAGATATCTGTACAATCATTTTTGATTCCATATGCTTAATTTTTCTTCTTCAAAAATACAATTGAGAATACTATCTCACCAAACAGTGCAGACTTACCCAAAACCTTTTTCTTTATCACATTCTGTAGCAACATGAATCATGAAACTGTGATAAGACAACAGAATGGGGAATGTTTGAAGGCCTTTTCACATGGGAAGAAGAAAATGTTGCAACCACATTTATTTTCGCTGATAGATAGACAAACGTATTAGTTTAGATTAGATTAAATTCAACTTTATTGTCATTGTACATGTTCAATGAAATGCAGTTTAGCATCTAACCAGAAAGTGCAAATAATTGATTAAGGTGCAGTAGACACTGGGTAAAAATAATTCATTAGAGTGGAAGAGACAGTAAGGTGCAATAAGGTAGCATACCAATGAGAATATATACAGTAATCCCTCGCTATATCGCGTTTCGACTTTCGCGGCTTCACTCTATCGCGGATTTTAAATGTAAGCACATCTAAATACATATCACAGATTTTTCGCTGGTTCGCCGCTTTCTGTGGACAATGGGTCTTTTAATTTATGCTACATGCTTCCTCAGTTTGATTGCCCAGTTGATTTCATACAAGGGATGCTATTGGCGGTTGGCTTAGAAGCTACCCAATCAGAGCATGTATTACATATTAACTAAAACTCCTCAATGCTATAAGATATGCTTCCCGTGTGGTGCTTGTTTGCTTCTCTCTATCTTTCTCACTCTCTCTGCCTGACGGAGGGGTGTGAGCAGAGGGGCTGTTTGCACAGAGGACACGGACGCTCCTCTACAAAATGCCACTTTATCGCGGTGCTTCTGTATACTTAAAAGCACGTCTTGATTTTTTGATTGTTTGCTTTTCTTTGCGAGCGCTCTCTCTGACATTCTCTGCTCCTGACGCGCTCCTTTATGACGGCGCTCCTTTGAAGATATGTTTGCTTTCTTTTAATTGTGAGAAAGAACTGTCATCTCTGTCTTGTAATGGAGCACAGTTTAAACGTTTGACTAAAGGGTGTTATTTCATGTCTAGAGGGCTCTAATAATGTTAACAGGGTGGGAGAGTTTATAAGGGCTTAAAATATATGAAAATAACCATACAAACATATGGTTTCTACTTCGCGGATTTTTCACCTATCGCGGGGGGGTCTGGAACGCAACCCCCGCGATCGAGGAGGGATTACTGTATCTATATGATATTTGAATTTACAGGAATTAAAATATACAAAGAAGAGTATATAGATATGAATATTGATCAGTAAGCACAGATACATGATATGAATAAATATAGATACATAAAATATTTTTACATATAGTATATATATATATATATATATATATATATATATACATATACTAATAAAAGACAAAGCCCTCACTGACTGACTGACTGACTGACTCACTCACTGATTCATCACTAATTCTCCAACTTCCCATGCAGGTAGAAGGCTGAAATTTGGCAGGCTTATTCCTTACAGCTTACTTACAAAAGTTAAGCAGGTGTTTTTCGAAATTCTACACGTAACGGTCATAACGGTCGACAATGTCCGCCATGTTGAACTTTCTTATTTATGGCCCCATCTTCACGAAATTTGGTAGGCGACTTCCCTGCGCTAACCAAAACCAATGTACGTACTTATTTCGGTGGTATGATGCCACTGTCAGCCGCCATATTGAACATTTCAATGGTCTTTGTTACTTATGGGCCCATTGTCAAGAAATTTGGCACACGGGTTCCCAACGCTAACTGAATCCTACTAACGTACATATATACGTCCACAGCCAGCAGCTCAGTCACCGTGTGAGGCGGCGTTGGGTCCCCCATCCCAATGCCTCCCACATTGTTGGCTGCCTGCCTATATAAGGCCGTCCGTCGCTCCGGTCGCTACATTCCCTTCCTTGCTTCGCCACGGGATTCACATCTCCCTGCTGATAACTACAGCCTTTTTATTTAATCCAAGGCTTCTCTGCTGTTTTACTGTTCATTTATTGCAATTATAGTTATTGTGTAGGTATTCTAGACTTATTTTACATTGCATTCAGGTACCCATTTCCTTTATCGTTCCAACCGTACCCCCATTAACATATCTATTGAGGTGATCACCATCGATCAAAGAACTGTCACTTACCGAGTGGTTTCCATGCCCGGAGATGGCACCTACCTTTTCCATTCTCTTTGTTACATATTGCACAGCCATATCAGGCTCACTCTTGATATCCGGAGGAACACCTCAATAACGTTGTCCGGGATGCAGTCATTTAACAATATTTCTGTGGAAATCATGATGTTGCAGTTGTAGTTCGTCAGAGACTGAACATTGGAGATAAAAATGCTCAGCAGAGGTAGATGGTGGTGGTTTTGCTGAAGCCTCCCCCAAATATCTCTGCACTTTCCTCTCTTTTGTTTAAGATCTTTATGGGCTCTTCCTGTCAGCAGAGCTGATTCACTAGACCACGGAATTCTGGCTCTCTCTGCCGGTAGTTGAACATTGCCAAGTGCTGCATTTTTACAAAGGGAACCAGTGTCTCAAATTTCTAGTTGGCTATAATGTATGTGATGTATTCGCATTACTGTATAGTGGAAAAATAAACAAAAACAGTAACTATATTACTGCTAATTCATAAAAACTGGGGAGACACAAGGAGTCACAGTGTACATGCGCTGCCTGCAATGTTTATGTATCAAGAGTACTGTTTGTATAAAAAAGAAAACAAAACAAACAAGTACAGTAGATATTTTTTGGTCTGAATGTTTAACAGTGTGCCAATAATACATTGGTAGATTAATAATACAATAAATCTCTGCCCTCTTTTTTATGTGCATCCTCAATAAATACCAAACTGTGCATTTTGATACTGTGATTCATGTTGTGCCATATCTTAAGCAGACCATTTCATTTCTAGCTGAAAGAAGCAGGGTCACCCGTCAGTCAAGTTCAGCTGGTTAATAAAAGCATAACAAATATATATACAGTATATACCATTGACAAAACCTTATTAAACATTAGGCAAAATTTTGAAGTGGTATTCACACTTTGGTGACGTTTTAAAGAAGGAGGAAGGGATGCAGGAAAAGTAAAACAGAGCTGGATTGCTTTTTGTCTGACAGGTCTCACTAACAAACAAAGCACAAGTATCAAGCAAGATATTCAAATTTAGGGGTTGAAAGAGTTCCAGTGTAGCAAACTTACAGTAAGCTTTACTGCGAGTAGTTTTTAAAATACCCTCAATGCACCTTTTAAAGCAATCAACTTCTACAAAAAAACCTGCTCTACTGTAGTGTTAACACTGGGATCACCATATAAGTGGAAAGAAATAAAACAAAAATCCTTATTATTCTGTTCAAATGATAAACACCTTATTATGTTTTTCACAAGGAAATCAGTCCTGTTCCACACCAGGACTGAGGACTAGTAGAAAGATTTAAAGTGTATGGACTGATAGCAAGCACTAGCTATATTTTTGTTTTGGTATCTATTAAGTTTCTATCTATGCAGGAAATAGATATTGTCTCTTTATCTAAACCTTACATGATAGTGGTTTACCAGAAAGAAAGCACATATAATGAAAATGAAAGGAAGTTTAAATGTGCACTGAAAAGGCTGCAGCCACTGTGAAGTCTGACATAAAACAGCTAAAGTTTAATTTATTTTATTTATCTTGATATGTGCATAGAGAGATGGATAATGATCACCGAGAATTTGACCTGTAAGGCCACATTCTTTTTGACATTTTGTTCCGAATTTGTTTGTTTAATAACTCCATCATTTATAGATAATCAAAATGTTCTCATTCTGCTGATTTAGATGCTTGTTAGTGTATATATTTATTTTATTTTATGACACATCTGCTTCGAGCAGTGCTAGTAGTTCTTATGTCAGTTATCTTAATGGGGCGTACTTAAAAGTAGGTGGAGCTAACAAGTAACATGTGCATATTACAAACAGAGTTAAACATTTGTTTCTGACCACGTTTCGGCAGTCCTGTTTCCAATGGTTGCAGCTCAGACCTGCTCATGTAGCCAGCACACATACACATGACTCAGTTGTGAGAGGATTTGTGCTGATTTTTAGTGTAGATTCTAACTCTGTCTAGTTTTCAAAGAATATGATTTTTAGACATGGTTAATAGTGAAAATGACCTAGTCATAACCTTAACATCCATTAGTTGTGATAATTCAAATAACCATAGAAAACCCCCAGGTACCTGGAAATCTAGCTAGCTACCATTACGTTCAGTTGGAGCGACCAACATTTGATAGTATTTCCCTTAATAATGTTTACCATTAGTAAAATTAAAAGTTTTGTTGCTATCATGGACTAATGTTAGCTGACATTAGCAGCCCTTACTCATAAATTAAGCTAGAGTAAAATCAGGTTGGAGTTGGATATGCAAAAAATAATACAGTTTATAAGACCAAAATATTTATTGAAGAAAAGACAATTTTTTTTAAAGAAAAAAGAATGCGGGTGCAATTATGAATGCATTACCTTTTTAGTCACTGTTTTGAGTTTCATCAATGGGAATTATGATTATACAGCAGATAGCCCCATGTCATAACTCTTGTTTAGCAAATCTTTTCAAGCAACTTTTCGGGCTTGTCCAGTGTCTAATAAAAAGTACTTATAGTAGCCCAAAAGGTCATACTAATTTTTTGCATAAGTTAGGCCATATACCTGTACAATTATTATTATTGTTATTTGTTTAGCAGATGTCATTATAAAATGTAATTTACAAAGTAAGATATAATACATACAAAATGAAGGTGCAAACATCAAAGACAGAACAAGATCAAAAAGCGAGCACAAGGGAGTAAAACTACTACACATTTATACCTACAGCTAGACTAAGACAAAAATCAGTATCCTAAACTCTTTGTCAGTGCAACAGTAGCTATCCTGTAGTACAGATGCTAAGCAGGCTGAAAGTATTCATTGTTATAGGGCCTCAAAAGAGTCTAGTTCAATCTTTCTCGTTTAAGAGATATTCAGGAAGCATGTCTGGATTGTCATAAACATGACAAACACCACCATACAATTAAGCAAATTATTTAAAGTTTATAACTTATAATTAAAATTTTTGGTGTGGTCCTACTTGTGTTTTTGTTGCTTTAGGTAAAATATGGAATCAATGTTGAAATGTAACAAAAGGTAGGCTTCCTAGGAAAACTAAAACATCTAAATACAATACATTTAATGATAATAAGATGGTCTTATAAGAAAAAAAATAATCTGCTATATTTAGTAATATAACATTTACAAAACCATTAATAAAGCAAAGTAAATGTTATTTTTAGAGTTTAAACATGTAATTTCATCACAGTATGGTGGTAACACTAGTATTAAATGACCTTTTGACTTTGATAAGTTTAGCAATGTATTTCGGAGGTAAAATGCAGTGAACATAATATATTCATGTTTGTATGTATTTGCTTTAGAGATGCCTGAGCCTGGTAATCAGCCCTCTCATTTTTCAATTTGATTTGCCTTTCAAAGCAGAAGATTTGTAAATGTCACTGGCAGCTTTTTCCGAAATATACACATGTCACACTTTAATACAGTGAATGCTACGCCCTAAATAAACTGGAGAACAGTTGAAGGCCTTTATCTGTAGTGCAATCAGTATGGTACATTTAGCTTGCTGGCCCTTTCCCCTTTGTGCTATAACTAAAGAGCCATATGACTGCAATGATTAACGACCTTATTTCTGAAAGACTGTTATGTACTCTCAGCTTGCTGGTCAATAAAAGACCAGCTGAACATTAAATTACCATGGGAGGATACTTTATTTGCACCAGTGTGATGTTTCTTCAGCATTATATGAATAATACTTGGCTTAATTAGACACTTCTTTTTCCATTTTGCCTACTTCGCACCAGGGTTGTGTGATATACTGCAGTAATGTTTCTTCACATTCAAGAACTTAACTAGAGGTATAAAATATGACAAATGAGTGTAGTTGACTATCTAAACTGATTGTTTTCATGGGAGAAAACTGAGTTTACATATAAAAAAGGAACTATTATCCATAATAAATATATTTCTTTTACAATAACATTTTAATATTTCTTTCAATATTAACTATTAACTTGAAAAAATCAGCATGAACTGCAGTAGGTATATACATTGTTCCATGATGATGATGATGATTATTATTATTATCCCATCACCTTTATCAAGGCAAATTATAAGGTAAGGGTACATTACAGCTGTTTACAGATATTTCTTACATTCGGAACATGGGCAAGTTAAATGATTTTCTTTGTGTTGCACAGTAAGTTATAAGTAGGAATTGAACCAGTCTTAGACAAAGTAAGATTCTTTTTTTTTCATTTTGCTTTCCAACAGAGATCCCTCGGAAAATTTAAATTAAGATTAAACATTAAACAATTTAATTCTAATTATTAATTTCCACTTATGTCTAATTTGTAGTTTCACACAGTTATACACACGCTAATAGTGAATAACTGCGTGATACCACACGCCATTAAAAGTAAAATAATGAATATTTGAATCATATTTAGACAAGTAAATGTGAGTTAATGAAGCAAATGCTGCTTATTATTATTTTTGCCCAGTTATGTGTTAATATCATGAATGTGCCTACATGAACTTACAAATACTTCAACACTGTCCAGTGGTGTGTGAGCTATACGGGATATTGTCATTCTCGTTAGTTTTTTTAATCAATTTATATAAGTTGCACTTTAATCATATTATAAAATTAGGTAACTTCTATTTCTTGAAAAAAAACCAAGGAAATATAAAAAAAAAATAATTTATAACATAGCCTAAAGGCAATCTAGGAGGCAAATCTTTAACATTAGCAGAAAACTAAATTAATTAACATATACTTTTAAATGTGTATAAGTTTAATTTGCTTTATATGGGTATTTATCACCAACACAATTTCCTATGTTGATAAAAAGGATAAAAAATGTTGATTTGCTATCTTTCGTACAGCTATTCATACTGGAGCCATAGAAACAGTAAGTAAAACCAACAATCATAATTTTAGAGCACAATAAATGCTTTCCTTTGGGGCTACCATTCTCAAGTCTAGTCAAATGTTTAAGAAAGCTGAAGGCTCTCTCACTCAATAAAAACAAGACAGTGGCACAACAAAGTTACCAGCATCAAATAACAGAAGTGGGCAGGATGGAGTGCAATAATGTTCAATTTAGTAATGTAATCAGAAGTAAAGACAGATTAGGCTTTGTCCGTTAGGGAGCAAGTGAATATGTAACAGAACAACTATTAAATGCTGTTTGCTGCAAGCCAAATAAAGATAATTATATCATCACTTACAATGATATAGTTCTTTAAAACAGGGTTTATGATAAAGTTTTGATTTGTTGTGATTTAACTTTAAAAAGATCTGATATTTAATTTCTCCAAGTAATGTCATTGGGCAGAGGAGGCTATTTGTAACACTGTAAGAAATCGGAGTATCATCCACATAAGAATAATAACCAGACTGTTGATAATAAGGGATAAGTGTGCTGTAGATGAAGCAGTGAGCCAAAGACAGATTCTGTATGAGCAGTTCTATGCTGAAAATGTTTTGGCAAGAATAGAAAGGACCTAAACCAGAAGAAAGCAGAATCAGAGATACTTAGTACAAGTATAATATGACAGCTTCTGTGGTGCTGAGGTTAGAACTGCTGACTTATAATCCAGTGGTCATGAGTTCGAAACCAGCCCCCCCGCAAATTTACCATTTTGAGTAGTGAGTTGCTCCTATTGTTAATATTATACAATAAAAACATAGCATTTGATTTGTGTCTGTAACAGCTGATGTAAATTTATAGTACTTGTAAAAGTTAGCGTTTTTTTTTTTCACTTTTATTCTCTGAGTCACGATACCGATACAACCCTCGCCCCAGATCTGACACTGTTACTTTTTATCTGAAACTGGGAATGACTGTAGATGTGAGTGGTGTTTTGAGACAATGGAACTGGAAATTATCTGATCTGGAGGGATAAAAGCTGACACACAAACACTGGTGAATCTGCCTTCTTCATATCTCACTGTCACTTGAATTTTTTTTTGTTCAGTTTTATTGAGTGTTCCTGCTCACGCTGAATTAGTATGCACCTTATGGCCCATGATGACAAAGTCGCATTAACAAAAAAACAGACAAAAGTATAAATGATATTTGGAATAACTTATTTCATGACTTGTATAATACATTTCAGAAAACATTGTGGCACTGATGCAACATTATTCATATTCATTTGCATGCCTTCTTGCGCTTATAATCAGTAACCACATGGTTTTTTTTTCAGTCTTCCCAGTGTCCACTTCTGGGTGCATGGGGGTGTGTCTTTTGTACTCCAGGACATGCAGAGGAAAGAATAGTACAGAGAGTTCTGTTCCGCACTATATGCAATCATCAGATTCAAATGTTAACAGTTCCCACACACTCAAGGACCATCCTTTCTACATTTACGACATGTGTACCTGTTGCAATGTACACCCTTCTCTCTATGCTGTGTTATTATTACACTGAAAAGGCTGGGGGGAGCAGTGGTCTTGGAACAGAAGCTTGTCGATGTTGCATCATCTTTTGCTTGATCCATCGCCTTTTCTTGTAAGAAGCGATGGCGAAGTTCCTCTGCAAGGTGAACAAAGAACACTCTTCTTTTCTCAGTGGCCCCCATGCGTGTGGGGTGGGTGTTGTATCGGTATCGTGACTGAGAGAATAAAAGTGAAAAAAAAAAGCGCTAACTACAAATACGATAAATTTACACTGGCTGTTACAGACACAAATCAAATGTATGTTTTTATTGTATAATATTAACAATAAGAGCAGTTCACTACTCAAAACTGTAAATTTACCAGGTAGCTGGTTTCGAAGTCATGACCTCTGGATTATAAGTCGGCAGTTCTAACCCCCGCACCTTTCGCATTGTACTTGTACCTTTTGTGAAAGTGTTTATTTGATATTTGGCCATCAGCCTTCACACATTATAAAGTTAATGTCTAAATTTTGTTATTTATTACTATAACATGAAAAAGTTTCTGTTTTAATGATGTATTTACATAGATTGTTGTAGACATAAAATACACATCAAATTATTTCCCCTTACAATTCTGGGTAGCTCACTCCCAGATAATAAATCAAGGCAGGAACTGGGAGAACTTCTTGCCCGTTCTGAGGCAGTGGGAGGGATGGTATAGCAGGCTGCTTGCTGCTTTGGCTTATTGAAACATTTAGAAGACAAAAGACGCTGATGGAGAGGTGCGAATGGATTTAAGGTGAGACGGATTTACAAGTTTTTTCGTTGGCTCTGGTAATTCTAGTGTTAAGAGACTTACTTACTTTTATCATTGGCATGAACAACGTAAGATGTCTTAGATATATCTCAGACCTAAATATTACATTGGTCTAAAAGAATATATTTAAAGATTCAAAGGCTCAACATCCTTGGCTAAAGGCCATTTATCAACCAATGATCTTTTACTTTTACCGTACTGTTCCTTCTGTTGGATGGCGCTCCACTCCTCAGCCTGATGAACCCTGCAGATTGGCGTGAATGGCAACCACTTACTACTCTCTGTGCTCTTAATATTTACTTTATTACTTCAAGCACTCTATATATAAAGAAAAAGTATAGGAATTAAAAAGCAATGTGGTATTTATTAAAGGATAATAATACCAATAAAAGAAATTATAAAAGAACACATAGATAGCAAAGTCTGAATATATACAGTTAGGTCCATAAATATTTGAACAGAGACACATTTTTTCTAATTTTGGTTCTGTACATTACCACAATGAATTTTAAATGAAACAACTCAATAAAGGCCTGGCAGAGCATTAAAAAGGAGGAAACCAAGCATCTGGTGATGTCCATGAGTTCAAGACTTCAGGCTGTCATTGCCAGCAAAGGGTTTTCAACCAAGTATTAGAAATGAACATTTTATTTCCAGTTATTTAATTTGTCCAATTAATTTTGAGCCCCTGAAATAAAGGGATTGTGTTAAAAAAATACTTTAGTTCCCTCACATTTTTATGCAATCTTTTTGTTCAACCCACTGAATTAAAGCTGAAAGTGTGCACTTCAACTGCATCTCAGTTGTTTCATTTAAAATTCATTATGGTAATGTACAGAACCAACATTAGAAAAAAGTTGTCTCTGTTTAAATATTTATGGACCTAACTGTATAGCCTTTAAAAAAAGCTTACAGAAAATGTCAAGGATTGGAAGTTGTTCCTGGGATGGCTTTTGGCAATTAATGTTATTCATAAGATGCTTTTGTTGACAATCAGATGAAACGGTCACATGTCTCTCAGTCTCCACTTCTTTTTTTTTTTTTTTTTAATTTTTATTAACTTTATTACAATCCATACAAAGCAATCAAGTTTTTACAAAAGAAAAATTGAGTTAAGAACAGATCGATCCCCACCCCTGAGAGAGAGAGAGAGCAAGCCGAACGGCGTTAAATTTAAGGCTTGTAAACATACCTAAATTAATAAATTCTCTGTGCTTTATGAACTTATTTTAAAATATTACTGATTAGATCTTGCCATGTTTTGAAAAAAGTCTGTACAGATCCTCTAACTGAGTATTTGATTTTTTCCAATTTCAAATAATATAACACATCGGTTTCCCACTGACTTAAAAGAGGCGAGTTTGGGTTCTTCCAGTTTATCAGAATAAGTCTGCGTGCCAGAAGTGTAGTGAATGCAATCACAATTTGTTTGTCTTTCTCCACTTTAAGCCCCTCTGGAATAACCCCAAACACAACTGTTAATGGGTTGATATTGAACAGTCTTGTTTAGGGTAGAGATGAAATAATTAGAAAAGAAAAAGAGAAAAAAGAATAATTAAGCACAATAAAACATAAACAGATAGTGCCCTAGTAATACTAAGAATATATGCTGATAAAAAAACGTATTTTAAAACGAATAGATCAGACAGTAGATTATTAATCCGTGCTTTATCATTAACCCCCATGACTCAAGTCTCCTCTTCTGTTGGCCTTTTGTCATCACTGTTTCTTTTTTTTTTGTCCTGGTCTGTCGGACAAGCCATATTTATATCAAAATTCTGTGGGGGGATTTGTGACATGATATGGGGTTTCATGACATGTAATGTGGAGCTTTGTGACATGGTCTTTGTCACATGGAATGTTACACAACTTTGACTGCCTGGTTATCAAAGTTCTGTTTCCAAGTGATAACATAATCAACACACCCTTAGACAAGCTGTCAAAACAGTTGTTTTAAGGTGATAGACTAGCAAAATACCCGCGCTTCACAGTGGAGAAGTAGTGTGTTAAGGAAGTAATGAAAATGAAAAGGAAACATTTTGAAAATAACGTAACATGATTGTCAATGTAATTGTTTTGTCACTGTTGTGAGTGATGAGTGTTGCTGTCATATATATATATATATATATATATATATATACAAACACACACACATAAACATATATATATATACATATCCATACATATCTACATATACACACATACATATACATACACATATATATATATACATACAAATACATATATATATACACATACACACACATATATATAAACATATATATACATACATATCTACATATATACATATACACACACACATACATATATGTATATATATATCTATACTAATAAAAGGCAAAGCCCTCACTCACTCACTCACTCACTCACTCACTCACTCACTCACTGACTCATCACTAATTCTCCAACTTCCCGTGTGGGTGGAAGGCTGAAATTTGGCAGGTTCATTCCTTACAGCTTCCTTACAAAAGTTGGGCAGGTTTTATATCGAAATTCTACGCGTAATGGTCATAACTGGAAGCAGTTTTCTCCATTTACTGTAATGGAGATGAGCTTCAACGCCGTGGGCGGAGTTTCGTGTGACATCATCACGCCTCCCACGTAATCACGCAGTACATAGAAAACCAGGAAGACCTCAAAAAAGCGCTGAAGAAAACATGCATTATATAATTGAGAAGGCAGCGAAACAATAAGAAGCGAGCGAAAGTGACATATACAACCATATTCATGAGTTCTGCTACTGAAACAAAGCACGATGTAAACCTACACTTTAAATTAAGTTCATAGACAGGCTGCCGCTGGCGTTTGTAATTTAGTGCCTGCCCATATAAGGCCGTCCGTCAGCGGCAATCCAATAGCAAACTCCCACTAAATATTCACGGGTGAAGGACTGTGTTTATGGAGAGGAAGATGAGATGGTCAGGGTGGTGTTTGACACAAACTCAGCGAAACTGCGAGAGAAAGTTTTAAGTGCCAGGACTAAGGTAACATTAAATACAGCCACGGACATAGCACGAGATGGCACCAGCACAGCTGGGAACCTTCATTGCATGTACACCGAGCGGCTCACATGAACTGACGCAGTGCAGAGATAAAAGGCAACAGTTCCAAAGAGCGCTGAACAAAAACCGAATTACACAATTGAAAAGGCAGCAAAAAATATGAAGCGTCTGATAAGCATATTCATAAATCCAGCTACTGCGGAAACAAAGCACACGGTGGAAAAGTCAATGTCCGCTAAAGGAAGACAGTGTAAAAAAAACCCGTGCATGCAGTGTGTCAGGTCTCAGATAAAGAAGAAGACGAGCTGTTTATTGATGCAGTAAGAAACAAATCGATGAAAGAAACCTGTCATCTTTACAACGATTGACAAACACGGAATGTAACTTGAACACAACACATCCTACAAATACGAGCCTGATTGAAAGAAATAATGATAATCAAATCCTTGATGACAGCAACACTCAGTAACACTCACAAAACAAATACTGTATATTGACAGTCATGTTACGTTATTTTTAAAATGTTCCCTTTTCTTTTCTAGCTTTTTAACACACTACTTCTCGCTGCGATACGCTGGTATATATATATGTATATATATATTCCGATCTACATACTCGAATAATGGATACTTTATTCGCCATCAATGATTGTTTTGGTAAAGCCATACTCAGTGTATTCATTAGATGAACGGTAAAAAAGTAAGAGCGAGGGAGGATGCAGGCTGTAGTCTGCGTCAACTCTATCTGAATTGCGCGATCACATTTCAAAAATATATCTTTTCAAGTTCTATTTAGTCCATATTTGTCAAACTCAAGGGCCACGGGCCACATCCGCACGGCGTGTAATTATATCCGCCGCGAGATCATTTTATATACTGTATTATTGTTATTAATGGCCCAGGTATATGAAGCGCTGGTAACACAATAAACTACAGATCCCATAATGCAGCACTTCAGCTGCCTTGCCGAACACTTATTGCGAAGCTAGCTCACGCGATGCTGGAGAGAAAAGTTCATTCTGAAAATAGAGCCTTTCAAAAGCGATGGGAGGCTGAGTATATGTTTACTGAACCCGTGTGTCTCATTTGTGGAGCTAATGTGGCTGTAATTACAGAATTTAATCTAAGACGGCACTATGACACAAAACATCAGGGTAACCTGAATGCAATGCAGAAGATACAGAAAGCAGAATAATTAAATAAGAATCTGACACTTCAGCGGACGTTTTACCCGTGCACAATCACAAAGTGATTTCAAGTGAAGCTGCTTTTATGGGAGACACAACCACTTGCCCCACTTTCCCTGTTACCAAGTAATGTTAAACCAAGTCGTCACTACGGTGTTCCCAAATCGCACTTTGCTGATAAACTGAGCGCACTGAGTTTGCACGGCGCTTTGGTGACTTTGAAGAACAAAAAGTCCGTCTACATGCGGCTCGAACCTTGTGCATGTTTGGTAGCACATATCTGTGTGAGAAGCTCTTCTCAGTGATAAAGACTAACAAAACAGCACACAGGAGTCGCCTCACTGATGAGCACCTGCAATCCATCCTGAGAATCTCCACAACACAGAACCTCACAGCAAACATAAACGAACCTGTGGCCAAAAAAAGATGCCAGGCGTCCAGCTCTAAAATGACATATGAGCAAAGACAACTGAATGATTTGATTTGTTATTGCTGAAAGGAACACATTTTATTTATATTTCCAGGTTTTGTTATGCAGCATGTTCATATTTGAATTTGTATAATTTTGACAGGATATATTTTTATGGAGAGCAAAATCTTTTGGGATATTTAAAATCTAAGTTTATTTTTATATAAAATTACATAAGAGTAAAGAAATTTGAATGTTTGTTCTTTTAATGTTTACTTTATTTCTAACTTGTATAATTTAGACAGGATATATTTTTATGGAGAGCAAAATATTATAAGTTGTTTAAGGTTTGAGTTGATTTATTCAGGAATAATATTCCTGTCTGTTTTTACCATTCCTACCAAAGATATTTCTGTCGACTAAATAAAAATTCCTTCTATTTAAAATTTAAATAGAACTTGAACAAATACGATAGTTTATAATATCCACGCAGACTTGCGTAAGAGCGGAGTTATCCATTTTAACAAGCAGCGTATTGCACTGATACTGAAATAGCTGTGTGTGTATATATGTAGATATGTATGTATATGTATATATATGTTTATATATGTGTGTGTGTATGTATATATATATTTATATGTGTGTATATATGTGTGTGTATGTATGTATGTGTGTATGTATTTATGTGTGTGTGTATATGTATGTGTATATATGTAGATATATATATGTATGTATATATGTGTATATGTATAGATATGTATATATATATGTTAATGTGTGTGTGTGTAAATATATATATATGACAACAACACTCATCACTCACAACAGTGACAAAACAATTACATTGACAATCATGTTACGTTATTTTCAAAATGTTTCCTTTTCTTTTCATTGCTTCTTTAACACACTACTTCTCCGCTGCGAAGCGCGGGTATTTTGCTAGTATATATATATATTGTCACACATGTGCGATTAGGAGGCAGTCAAAGAGCCTAAAGGTGAGTGAAACATCGCGAGATAGAGGGTTGTCACGTGGTACTTACCTAAATCTCTTTTGCTCAACAGAAAATCTGAAGAAAAATAAGTTCCTCCACTTCCGGCTTCCAAAATGGCCGCAATGACATCACTTCCGGCCAACCATGATGACGTCACTTCCGGCCCCATCAAAGCACCTCACTTCCGTCTCATCATTATGATGTTAATTCCGGTTCCTGTTTTCATGCCAACCATTTCCTGTCCCATAATCCTTTTCCCTATAAATTCGCCATTTTGTTGGAACTAAACTGTTCATTGTTTTGATTTAAGACTTTGAATCATTTATTCTTTATTGTCTGGACGACAGTATATGGGGACGGTCCCCAAACCTTTGTTTGTGTATTGTGGAGAATTATTTGGACCAGAACATTTCACCACAATATCTATACTAATAAAAGGCAAAGCCCTCACTGACTCACTTACTCACTCACTCATCACTAATTCTCCAACTTCCCGTGTAGTAGAAATTTGGCAGGCTTATTTCTTACAGCTTACTTACAAAAGTTAAGCAGGTTTCATTTCGAAATTCTACATGTAACGGTCATAACGGTCGATAACGGTCGACAACATCCGCCATGTTGAACTTTCTTATTTATGGCCCCATCTTCATGATATTTTGGTAGGAAGCTTCCTTGCGCTAACTGAAACCGATGTACATACTTATTTCGATGGTATAACACCACTGTCGGCCGCCATATTGAACTTTCCAACATCACTAATTCTCCAACTTCCCGTGTAGGTAGAAGGCTGAAATTTGGCAGGCTAATTACTTACAGCTTACTTACAAAAGTTAAGCAGGTTTAATTTCGAAATTCTACGCCTAACGGTCATAACTGTCAACAACGTCCACCATGTTGAACTTTCTTATTCATGGCCCCATCTTCACGAAATTTGGTAGGAGGCTTCCCTGCCATAACCGAAACCAATGTACATACTTATTTCGGTGGTATAACGCCACTGTCAGCCGCCATATTGAACTTTCCAACGTCACTAATTCTCCAACTTCCCGTGTAGGTAGAAGGCTGAAATTTTGTACTTATTTCGGTGGTATGATGCCACTGTTGGCCGCCATATTGAACTTTTCAACGGTCTTTGTTACTTATGGGCCCATTGTCAAGAAATTTGGTACGCGGGTTCCCAAAACTAACTGAATCCTACTTACATACATATATACGTCCATAGCCTGCAGCTCGGTCACCGTGTGAGGTGGCGTTGGGTCCCCCATCTCAACGCCTCCCACGTTGTTGGCTGGCTGCCTGCCTATATAAGGCCGTCTGTCGCTCCAGTCTCTACATTCCCTTCCTTGCTTCGCCATGGGATTCATGTCTCCCTGCTGATAACTACAGCCTTTTTATTTAATCCATGGCTTCTCCGCTGTTTTATTGTTCATTTATTACGATTATAGTTATTGTGTAGGTATTTTAGACTTACTTTACATTGTTCAGGTACCCATTTCCTTTATCATTCCAACCGTACCCGCATTAACATGTCTATCGAGGTGATCACCATCGATCAAAGAACTGTCACTTACCGAGTGGTTTCCATGCCCGGAGATGGCACCTGCCTTTTCCATTCTCTTTGTTACATATTGCACGGCAATATCAGGCTCACTCTTGATATCCGGAGGAACATTGTGTCTTATGTATTGAATGACTGGGACAGGTTCAAGGTGTGGACTGATGACGGTACAGGAGATAATTATACTACATAGGAGCACTATAAGACTGAAATGCTTAAGCCCTTCACCTATGCATCTGCATGTGAGTTGATGGCTGCCACTGAAATGTTCGGTTGTCGCTTTCAAGTGTACCGAAATGGCCAAATATTTTACACCTCTGGACAACTGCCAATGCCTCTTAAACATCTTAGATTGACAGGTGACGATTTTAGTAGTGGACACTTTGATGTTTATAAATGTTTAAACTCTCAAAAGCTGGATGTGAAGTTATCAATGAAACTGGTTGTATACTTACAACGCTTGACAAATGCCGAATGTCTCTTCAACACAAGTCCTACAAATACTGTCGTAATTGAAACAAACCATGAAACTCAAACCGATTATGACAGCAGCAATCCAAGCTGTGAGATTTGAAACAATATTACTGTTCATGTTGCCAACTGTACGTTGCATACTTAAGAGTAAGCTCAGCGCACAGCTTGGTCATATTACAACCGGAGGGCCGAACTTACAATGTGGTATACAAAGAGATCCTTAACAAATAATTATTGGTATATTTTCCCTCAGTTTAAAAAGGTTTAATTTTCTTCTTAATAAACATTTTAAGGCAGTAATTCGCCGCTGCAAAGTACGGGTATTTTGCTAGTATATATATAACAATACTGTATATATGTGTACAGTGTATATATACACTCTTTGGGGTGCGAGCAACTGTTGCTGGGGGTGCCAGAATCCATCAAGGAAGAAAAATGAAAAACATTATTTGTACAAAATCTTAATTTATTTATCCATTCCTAAATAATTAAATGGGCAGGCTATTTCGTATCAGTGCAATACGCTGCTTGTTAAAACGGATGACTCCCGCTCTTACGTGCAAGTCTGTGTGGATATTATGAACTATCGTATCTGTTCAAGTTCTATTTAAATTTTAAATAGAAGGAATTTTTATTTAGTCGACAGAAATATCTTTGGTAGGAATGTAAGTTAAATGTAGGCATCACTGCATAAATTTTTCTTCACCATACAAATGTAAAGAGTAAATTCGCCTTACATTCCAATGAAAGATATTTTTGTTGACTAAATAGAACTTGAAAAGATATATTTTTTCGAATGTGATCGCGCAATTCAGATCGAGTTGACGCACACCGACGCATCGAGCCCGCATGCTATTGTGGTTTTGCCTGCGTGCCTCAATAAGTCACCCTCCCCTCGCTCTTACTTTTTTATCGTTCATCTAATGAATACACTGAGTATGGCTTTACCAAAACAATCATTGATGGCGAATAATGTATCCATTATTCACAAAGCTTCAATTGGTGATCTGTCTTTCTGCTTTAACCGCATATTTTTTCATACGTCTCAAACCAAGGGGATGCGAGGGTAAAATGAATCGGGAAGCGCACGTACATACTCAGTGCACCCCCTCTCGGGAATCGAACCTCGGACTGCCAAACACCACTCTGACCATCTCATCTTCCTCTGCATAAGCACAGCCCTTCACCTGTAAATATTTAGCGGCAGTGTTTCTATTGGATAGCCGCCGACGGACGGCCTTATATGGGCAGGCACTAAATTACGTGGGAGGCGTAACTCTGCCTCCCACGGGCATTGAGCAGAAGTCTATTATAGTATATGGACGAAAAAATAGGTTCCAGTTATGACCATTACGCATTGAATTTTGAAATGAAACCTGCCCAACATTTGTAAGTAAGCTGTAAGGAATGAGCCTGCCAAATGTCAGCCTTCTACCTACACGGGAAGTTGGAGAATTAGTGGTGAGTGAGTGAGTCAGTGAGGGCTTTGCCTTTTATTAGTATAGATTACAAAATAAGTAGGGGTTATATTTGGGAAGACTACTGATGGTGTAGCTAAAACCAATATGTGACGCAAAACACTTAAGAATCCGAAAGTCTGAAACAGTAGCATCAAAAATAAAGCACTTTCAAATGTGTTTTAGAAAGATACACACAACTTTGATGATTCCTATCATGCAGCAGCAGTTTAAATGGTGTTGCATTGATTATCTCAATTGATGCAACAACATCCATGGTACATAATGTAGTAACAGTTAACCACATCTAGCCAACCATGCTGCAAGATGATGGCACTTTTATAGAAAACCATATGGCATCACTAAATGACAATATAGAAAATTTTTAAGTATTTAATATAACATGATGAGAATGTTTATTCCCAAGTTATCCATCTGTCTGCCTGTCTCTCTCTCATGCTCTTTTTGATTGGCCAGAAATCATACCCTATTAATAATACATTTAAAAATGGGAATTTTGTAGATGTAAGAATTCAGGAACAACACTGTTTTGAAAAGAATTAACATGTATCATCCTTGCAGGTTCCCTCTAACGAGTCCTGTAAACAGAATATCAAATTTCATAAGGTTATGGTTACCTGAGCAAACCAGAGAATGGGATGTTACATGAGGGATATGGCAAGAATGATGAATATTTGAGGCAAGATAGGTATCCTAGTGGACAGAATAGAAAAGAGGAAGTTAGAATAGAAGACAAGAAAGTATTTATGTGTGGAAATTCACAGATCATATGCAAAAACAGTTTGAAGAATCAGCTTCCATAAGATTAGCAAAGAGAGAAGATCACACTACCAAATTGGCATATAGGTAGGGGCTTATAGGTTGCCTTACAAAGAGTTACGTAAATAACTATCCTACTTTAAAAAGGGAAATGTAAAGAAGTGAAGTGATAAAGGAGGTAAGAAGGAAGTAGATACGATAAAGGTACAACACTCACCTAAACTACAAAACCCAAGTTGAATGTACAGTATTATCAAAAAAATATCCTGGAGTGCCAGAATATATCAATGTGTTTAAGACTGGCGGGATTTACACCAATCTGCAGAACTGAAATGAGGAGGATAGAATGTGATGTTTGTGTATGAAACTCAATACTGGCCAATATCCTTCTTGACTCTGTGTTACATTCTCAATGAGTATAAAATAAAAGGGTATAGATACAAATAGTATTTTAGTTTAATGGCAGAGAAAATAAGAATAGAGAGTAATTTAGGAATTACAATATTGGAGTTAATAGAATGCCAAGAGGGTGGGCATCGGAAGGGGGGTCTAGCCAAGATAAAAATTGGATGGACAAGGATATGATCATTTTCCTATGAATGGTCACTGAACTTAGTCACTTGACCCATGGCTCTGTGTCCAAAAGAAAGATTGATGTATGTCATGTCGCAGTTCGTTTATCTTGTGTATGTTTTATGTAAAATAAAGTTTTCACTCAGTGCAGTCTTCTAAATGAATTTGCAAATTGTTCAGCATGTACTGGTTTTCTTTTCTACAATTCATTAAACTGAGTGATAAAGTTAAGTACTATAACTAAATAGCTCTTTAAAAGCATGTGCATTTTATACTTGAACTTGTCAAGAAACATAGTTACTATGAATCTCTCTGACATTCATTCACGTAATAAGGTACATAGATAGACCCCATAGACACCCCTCCTAAATCATTTCATAGTCTGATCTTGGACCCTCATCTGGAAAGACATTTGACTGCTGTTTGTCATTTTTTTGCTTTCTTGCAATTATGCAGGGATCACAAAATTGCCCCAGTCCTTTATGCTTTATCTTTGTCTTTCTTACAATATATATGTATACGCATGTACATGTATGTATATGTATGTACATAGCTTATACATGTAATATGGTAAATTTCTGTGAATATTTTGTGAACAGTCCAGTGTGAAATGTTTAGTGTGAACAACTGACACCATGATAAGTAATTCTTCCTTGCCAAGGCATGTTAAACTTAATGTGAAATCTTTTGTGCAAGCTCCAGATTCAATGTATGCCATACTGTGAACATCCAATGAGGCACCAACCATGTGTCCAAAATCAGTGATATTTCAGTTCTGATATTAATTTTATTTTTAGTTTTTATTTTACTTTATAAAAGTAATTTTAATTTTATTTTCTTCTAGTTTTCAGTGGAGTCAACCATTTTTATTTTTATTCAGTTTTCTGTTTAAAATTTTAGTTTTTATTTATTTAGTTCTGGCCTTTTTATAATATATTAGTACAATTTTTGTTTTTTTTCTGTTGCAAGACCACAAATGTTGACCTACACATATTTCAATGTAAGTTATGTTTCAGTCAACAAAATACACTTACAGTTCATACTGCCATTAAACACAGCTTGACTATCAATGAGCAAACTGATTAAGTGGCCTAATGAGTACAGTCAGCAAGATCAAATTTTTCAACCCAAGAAACCAGTCTGTGCAAGCACGTTGCTGTTAAGCTTTAAACAAGCATGCATTTCAAGAGATTTGTTCATACTGCAACGAAATCCACTGCACAGATAGCCACACAATGAAAAAATTCGCTTGACGAGTGCCTGTAATGCAGGTGCACAGACAAGGTCCTAGGCACTATGAGAGGCACCAGCAAGACTGTATGTTACCGATTTCTGCTGCCAGTATTGAAGCAGTGACGTGCGGTGAGGTTCACGAGGCACTGACTCCTTCAGAATCAGATTTACAAATATATGAACCCATATCTTATTCACTATTCGATTGGCAGCATGCACATTGACTACCGGTTATGTTTACTATATCATCAGCATTCTTTACACACATATTTGGCTAAGAAAGAACGTTACATTTATAGCAGAGAGAGAGAGCAGAGAGAGTGCATTTCCTCTGCACCCTCCATATTTTCTAAATTTGCCGTTGCAATTTCACAAATTATACTCATTCAATACAAATAAAAGTATATAATGGTGTACAAAAAATATCCTTAATTGAATTATTTAGTTGTTTTTAAAATATTTTAATTCTTATGCTTTAATTAGTTTTAAAGCAGACTGTTCAACAAAAGGATAACAAGAAGAGCAAACAAATATTTTATTTAAGGTCAAGATTTAGTCTTTAAATATTGGATTTTTTTTTTCTTGGTCTGATCCCATTTTTTATAAAATTGAAAACCATTTATGGTCTTACCTTTATTTGTAAATGAAGTCTATCTTTCTACACGGAAATCTCTGTAACTTTCTTGTAAAAGCCCTCTTGTTTTTCTTTAGTTTTAAAAGTCTTAATCTTCCATTTTGAAGTTGGAAGAAAAAATAAAAATAAACAGCCTTCTACAGTGCACTTGACTTACTGATATCTCTAACTTATTGGCGCATCTGCTTAGAAGAACAGCAGCAGCAAGCACCCACTGGGTTCACATCCACTCCCTCCAGTGTGGCACGGTACTGTCTGCCTTACCACTGCGATTTTATGTCCAATCAGCAAGACTAGATATGTCACACACATTCATTAAAGATATTAGCCAGTCAGGGTATATAATAACCGTGTCTGCAAATATTATATTGGCGACACACAGACAGGCATCAACAGGCACGCACCAATTGCACGCATCAATCCAGTGTGTGAGAGATAGTTGAGTCCAAGGTGAGGCCCCGCTCGTTGCTACCGCACCTTGCATTTCTCCCCTGTATTTGGTTAGAAAATGCGCAAATTCAGCGATTTTGACGGTAAAAAAGATAAAAATTATTGGAATCATACTGAAAATAATTTATAGAACAGACCCGTGGACAAATTTATTTTATGTTATCATTATTAGTTTTTTTTTTTTTTACATTTTTTAATGCCTCCCCCAATCGCACATACTTGTACTGAAGTGCAGTCATGGTGCCAGAGAAGTGCTGGACTTCCACTAAGTACTGATTCAGTTGGTCCTGCACTGAAACTCTGAGACTCTTTTTTCTTCTTGCACGCTACGTTTGCTTTTATTATCATCTGCACTGTAATTAAAGTATTTCCACACGTTACTTTCTTGCTTTCTACCTGCAAAAATCTGTACAAAATTCGCCATCGGCAAACACATATGCTTACTGCTTCAACCCGACTAACTAAATGTTCTCAACAAACAAACAATGGTCCTTTACTGAAGTTGCACCACGTGACTATAGTAAGCACAAGGTTCAAGATCACCGCATAGTGAAGAGTGCAACTTAACTGAACACTCAGGGCAACTGAACCAGATTAAACAAAAATGCTATTGCTGTTTTATTTCATTTTTACTCAATTTTCGTTCTCGTTTTAGTTCGTTCACATATCAGTAATTTTTATTTTTATTTAGTTTTAGTTTCTCCGTTTTCCTTAATTTCAGTTCTCGTTCTTGTAAAACGAAAAACAATATTTTTAGTTCTAGTTCTCGTTTTCGTTATGAAAATATCACTGGTGTCAATGGCATCTGAAAATGGATTTATCATACAATAGTTCAACAGTTCTACATATACACCCACATCCTATTGACAAATGCTACAACAACCTAAATATGTTCACATCCTTGTGTTGTGCTTATTATTTTCATTTTGACATTTGACTCTGGCAATGTGGTCCCTTCACCCCTATGTCATTTTCTCCCCTTTCCCACTATAGGTGTCTTTGCTGTGAGTCATCTCAGTTTTATTATTTCTCAGATTATGAGAAAGTGTCATGAAAAATATTTGTTATATTTTTGCACCATAGAAAAGAAAAGCTCTGTGTAATGTGTCAACAGTGTTGTTTATAGGCTACATCTCAGATCATATATACCACAGTAAATAGTATTTCATATAGAGTGCAGTATATCATACACTACAGAATTCGCACTTGGATAAACTTGACTGATTTTACTAATGTGACAAATGTAACAGTGGGAGCCTCTCAAACCCTCTACCGATGATAACATAACCAAGGATTAGCCAGGCAAATGAGGACACATACATCCAGACAAGGGGTAGGTGCATAAATTGATTAGTGCATTTATTAAAACAATCTAAAATGGTGTCCAAATTAAAGTGCAGTGTTCTAAACTCTCAATTTAATAAATAAATATGCCAATAAAAATGTTCAGTGGAGTGCCAAAGCTCAATAACCCCATAAAAACAAGATTAAACAAATCAAAGTAAATAAATTAGGGTTACTGCAAGTCAAATTTTACAAAACTTAGTTCTAATTAAATCAACCCCCACTCTTAAGAAAGAGAGCTAGGCCAACAGAGTAAAACTTTAATAGCAGGAAAAATAAGTAAATAAATAAAAATAACAAAAAAGGGAAAAGAATACACTTCCTCAATTTAAATGCTTATACTAAAATGTTATTGATTAGATCATGCCAGGTTTTTAAAAAGTGAGAATTTGATTTTTTTTCAATTTCAAATAATATATAACATCAGTTACCCACTGACTTAAAAGAGGTAAGTTAAGCAAGATAAGTCTACATGCCAATAGTGAAGTAAAAGCAATTACCGTTTGTTTGTCCTTCTCCACTTTAAGTTCATCTGGAAATAAACCCAACACAGCTGTTATTGATTTAGGAGAGATTGTGACACCAAGACGGTCTGAAAAACATTTAAAGATTGTGGTCCAAAATTATGTTAATTTGGTGCACGCCCAAAACATATGGCCCAATGAGGCTGGAACTTGATTGCAATATTTGCAGGTTGGATCTTGCCCTGGAAACATTTTGGACAATTTTAAACAAGACAGATGTACTCAATTTTCAGTTGAATAATTGTATGCTTTGCGCATATGGAGCTAGAGTGAATTCTGTGCATTGCTGCCTTACACTCCTTTTCTGAAATGTTGAGTGAGAGATCCTTTTCCCACTGTACTATGGGATCTTTGAAAGGGAGGGACTTTAAAATGTTTTTGTATATTACAGAAATGCTGTCTGAGTCATCAAGACTAATCAATATTTTTTCCAGAATAGAAATAGGAGGAAGGTTAGGAAAACTGGGCAGGTTTTATTTAGCAATGTTTCTAATTTGGATTTAATGAAAGAAGTGTGTTGATGAAAAGTTAAATTTGGAGTGTAAATGTTCATAGGATGCAAAGATGTTGTCTATGTAGAGATCTCTAGGTGATTTAATTCTGAAATCCGAGAGCATGGTCCTCAGCCGGAAAAGGGTGGAGTGCCCTCTCAGGGTTGGGGGAGAGATCCTGCCCCAAGTGGAGGAGTTCAAGTATCTCGGGGTCTTGTTCACGAGTGAGGGAAGAATGGAGCGTGAGATCGACAGGTGGATCGGTGCGGCGTCCGCAGTGATGCGGGCTCTGCATCGGTCTGTCGTGGTGAAAAAGGAGCTGAGCCGTAAGGCAAAGCTCTCAATTTACCAGTCGATCTACGCTCCTACCCTCACCTATGGTCATGAGCTATGGGTAGTGACCGAAAGAACGAGATCTGTGTCTGGGCTTTCCCTTAAAGATAGGGTGAGAAGCTCAGTCATCCGGGAGGGGCTCAGAGTAGAGCCGCTGCTCCTCCGCATCGAGAGGAGTCAGATGAGGTGGCTCGGGCATCTGATCAGGATGCCTCCTGGACGCCTCCCTGGTGAGGTGTTCCGGGCACGTCCAACCGGGAGGAGGCCCCGGGGAAGACCCAGGACACGCTAGAGGGACTATGTCTCCCGGCTGGCCTGGGAACGCCTTGGGATTTTCCCGGAAGAGCTGGAAGAAGTGGCCGGGGAGAGGGAATTCTGGGCCTCTCTGCTCAAGCTGCTACCCCCGCGACCCGACCTAGGATAAGCGGAAGAGGATGGATGGATGGATTTAATTCTGAATGTTTACCAGGCATTAAAAACTGCGTACATTTGAGATGGTGGAAAAAGGTGGTTTTCATTACTGAGGTGCCACAGATAAAAGCTTCTCTGTCTTGAAGTATTTCCTATATTGGTTCCATATTCCGAGTGAATGAAGCACAATTGGGCTGTTAGTATATTGGCAATAACTTGTATTTACTGGGGTAAAAAAACAAGGAACAAAGAAGTACTGCAGGATTTAAAGTCTATTGTGGACCAAGCCTGTGTATGTTTTTCTATTTGTGTCAATGTCCAGATTTTTATAGCTTGAATATTTTCCGCCCAGTTATAAAATTGAAAGTTAGGTAAAGCCATGCCACCGTCTTCCTTAGGTCTGTGTCGGGTGGCTCTTTGGATACGTGGATATTTTGAATTCCAAATAAATGAGGTTATGATGGAAATCTAACTTTTTAAAAAATGATTTATTGATGTATATTGAAATGCTTTGAAATAGAAAAAGAAGCTAAGGAAGGATATTCATCTTGATAGTGTTAATTCTTCCAGCTAAAGTGAGATGAAGGGTAGACTATCTACGTAAGTCTTGCTTAAGTTATTCCGAACAGACAGCAAAGTTTTGTTGATGAATAGCTTTATGTTCATGTTAACACCTAGGTATTTAAACTGATGTGCAATGATTAAAGGGAAGGTGTCCAATCTAATATTGTGTGCTTGAGAACTCACTGGAAAGAGCACACTTTTATTCAGTACCATATCATCTGCATATTAGTGAAATTTTATCTCATAAGCATTTTGAAAGTGAACTGCCAGTGGCTCAATGACGATTGCAAAAAGCAGTGGTGACAAGGGACATCCTCGTCTAGTACCATATTTTAGTTTGAAGTAGTCTGAAATAATGTTGGTAATACAAACTGAAGGCTCTGGACTGGTATAAAGTACAGTAGTTTGATCCATGCACATATGTTCGGGCCAAACCCAAAATTCTCCAATGTAGTAAAGAGGAAGTGTAAAGAGGAAGTTCCATTCAACCATATCAAATGCTTTTTCTGCATCCAACAATAATATCTCCGGCGTGTTAAACTTTGTGGACGAATATATTACATTAAACAGGCGTCGAAGATTGGATGTTAAGTGACTGCCTTTAATGAATTCAGTTTAGTTTTGTGATATTACTGAAGGAAGCACTTTCTCAATCCTTCTAGCTATAACTTTGAAGATTATCTTAACATCATTACTCAAAAGTGATATTGGTCTTTAAGATCCACATTGTAATAAGTCCTTATTTTGCTTAGGTAAGATAGTAACTAATGCTTGGTGAAAAGTAGGGCTGCAATGATTAGTCGATGTAATCGACAACACAGATTTTTTTATTGTCGACGTGTTGTAAACAGAACCTTCAATAGAGGCTCCAGTCACAAAGAACCACATTGGTTTTTGTAACTGCAATGCACTACATGAACGTCTGGGGGCAGTATCATTTGCTATTGTTTGTCAAGACTTCATACAGTCCTACCAACGAATAAGAACGTCTGAGGAGAAGAAGAATGTAGAGGAAAATAAATTTGGTTGCAATGATGAGTCGAATAGAGGAGGGGGAAGGAGATGGAAAAAAATTGAGACAGAAACTTTCTAAAGTGAGGGAGCACTTCACTGAAAAAGAAATAAAAAAAGTTGAATGTAGATTATGTAAAATGGAGCTTTCTTTTCACGGCAGCACCATTTTGATGCATGAGCATCTGAAACTAAAGCATCCTGGAGATGTGATGCCGTCGTTTCTTGAGAATTTATGGTGGCGCGTTAGTTAGGGTCAAATTGGGAGGGGAGGGAGAGTGTGAACGAGACTGAGAAAATAAAAATAAAAAAAGCTAACTTTTACAAGTAACAAATTTACAACTGATCTGTTCGTTTTCAAATAATATTGCATTAGTGCGATGATGTTTTCTGATTGGTACTATTCAGGTCATACAATGATTTCTTCAAAATGTCATATATATTTGTCTGTTTCTTTTTTTTCCCCCGGTGCTGTACGCTGACACCAGATGGCGTGATCTTATTCAGTGCTAGCAGCAGCACACAGGTGGCCGGTTGCTTGTGCTATAACAAGTTGACCTGGCGGCAATCAAAGCACATGTACTGTGCAAGGCATGTACGCGGTCCACTAAGAAAAGAAGAGCATTCATGGCACAACTTGCAGAGGAACATTCTTTCCTCTGCATGTCCTGAAGTCCTGTGCAGACTGGGCAAGATCGGGAGGGAAATACAAAAACGCAGTCATTGATTACAACCGCAAGAAGGTACGTGAATGAATATGAATAATGTTGCATCCGTGCCACAATGTTTTCCGAAACGTACTATAAGGTCATAAAATGAATAACTCTAAATATCATATATACCTATGTCTCTGTTTTTTTGTTAGTGCAGCTTTGACATCACAGGCCTTAAGGTGCATACTAATTCAGCATAAGCAGGAACACTCAATAAAATTGAATAAAAAAAATCAAGTGACAATGAAATGCAAATAAGGCAGATTTGCCAGCGTTATGTGTGTCAGCTTTTATCCATCCAGATCAGAGAGTTTCCAGTTCGATTGTCTCAAAACACCACTCACATCTACAGTTATTCCCATCTGCAGATAAAAAGTAACAGAGTCAGATCCCTGGGGGGGGCGGTAGTATGTATCGTGATCATGACTGACAGAATAAAAGTGAAAAAATAAAACAGTAACTTTTATAAGTACTATACATTTAATACAGTGTCTGTTACAGACGCAAATCAAATGTATGTGTTTATTGTATAATATTAACAATAAGAGCAACTCACTACTCAAACCGGGGGACTCTTGATTATAAGACAGCAATTCCTACCGCTACACCATGGAAGCTATTGTATCATCCTTGAACCTTTTGTGAAAGTGTTTATTTGATCTTCACACTTCAGGCTTTACACATTATATAGTTTATGTCTACATTTTGTCATTTATTTTAACTGTGTATTTTTTGGTTAAGTGCACTTTTTTTGTTTAAAGACTACGTGCACTTTAGTTTGTATTGTTTAATATATTTATTTTTTATTGTGATGGTCACACTAATATAAAAACATCTGATTATTTTCAAATTCCTGTGTTTCACTGGTTATTTTAATTTGATTATTATTAATTTTAATCGTGTTAATGCAGAGACATCAGGGTGACATTCACAGGTTGTCAGATGTGAGCAGATGAGGTAAGTCATGCATAGGAGCCCAGAACAGGATGTGCAACCACAGGTCGCAGGCATCAAAATAGTCAGGCATGAAATAATCATGACTAATCGAAAAATAAATTGAATGATTAGTCGACTACCAAAATAATCATTAGTTGCAGGCCTAGTGAAGAGGTAGAATTTTATTGTGTCTAGGTTTTGTAAATGTTGCTAATAAAAGAGGAACTAACTTAATTGAGAATTTTTTATAAAATTGTCCGGGTTGCCATCAGGTCCTGCTGCTTTCCCACTCTGAAATGAGTTTATAGCATCTAGTAGTTCCGAGAGTGCCAGAGATTTATCCTGTTCCTCTGTACTGAGAGTATCTAGTTGCGGTATGTGTAATGCATCCAAAACACATTAAGTTGTGTCTTGTCTTCTTTAAACTGAGTAGAATATAAGGACTTATAGTAGTCTCTAAATGTGTGCATTACATTTTAATGGTCAATGATTTTGTCTCTGTCTGTGTTGGTAATTGCTGGGATTGCATTGTGAACTTCCTGATCTTATTAGATTTCTCTCTGTGTTCATAGCAATGATGTCTTGGTTTAAAAATGAGTCTGTATGGAGAGCATGTCTTTTCTTATGAAGTGTTTCATTTGGACAACTGTCATGTTCTCAATCTATTCTGGTAATTTCACTGATTAGCTCTGATACCTTCTTGGTTTCTGATTTATTTTTGTGGGAAAGATATGACATAATCTGTTCTTTTAAGAAAGCCTTCAGAGTTTCCCATAGTATTCCTGCAGGGACCTCTGAGGATAAGTTTGTCTCTAAAAAAAAATCGATTTGCTTGGTTAAAAATCCTGTACAGTTCTCGTCTGCTAATGATAGTGGGTTAAGATGCCAGTTATGAGATGAGTATGTGGGGCATAGTGATTTAAGCGCCATGATCAAAGGGGTGTGGTCGGAGATAACAATAGTGTCATACATACAAGATTTAATTGTGGCAAGAAATTGTTACCTGTAAAGAAATAGTCAATTCTTGAGTAACAGTAACAGGTTTAGAAATCTCCCGGGGTCTGATAAGTTGTGATCAGTTACAAACTGTGTAATTGTTTTTGCACTGTTAGATGTCATCGCCCCTGTGGCAGGAGACCTATCTAGGTCTGGATTTAAAACAAGATTAACGTCACCAGCTATTATAATTTCATGAGTGTTCACTTTGGGAATGTCCCTATCATCCACATTGGGTGGATAGATATTTAACAAAATCGCTTTACAGTTAAATAAATTACCCATGACGCTCACATATCGCCCTTCAGGATCAGATACGATACCTGATACTACATATAACACTGTTCTATGTATAAGAATTCCCACACCTCTAGTTTTCTTTGTAAAGGTGGAATGGAATATTTGGCCAGCCCAGTCTCTGTGCAGCCAAAACTGATCCTTGCTTAATAATAATTGTATTATCTTTTAAAACTTTCTCAAGGAACTACTGTTAAAATGCTGGAACATATTATCAAACTGGGAATTTTAGTGTTAATCACTTCTGAAGGTGCCAAATATAACTGACTTATTGTTGAAATCAAGCTTGAAATGTACTAATTATCACCTACAAAGAAGTTAAAATGCCAAAGAACAGACAGGTGAAAAAAATCTGCCACCTTATTAAACTTCTTTCAAAAAAGTTATTAACTATTTGTATACTCATAAATGTATACTGATGAAACTAAGAAGAGATTCCCCTCAAAATACATAATTCAGGGATTTGGTCTCGTCCGATGCAAGAGATGGACGTCTGAAGTGGAGCTCCGCTAGCAGTGATGTTATTTTTCATATTATTTGCTTATTATCCTGAGATATCCTGTATTTATTCAACCCGAGAGGGACTGCTACAGTATATGTAAGCACATATAAACATGGCCAACAAGAAGGGGGATTCGAAAGAATCGAAAACTAAAGCTACATCCAAGCCCCAGTTCAAGATACGGCCTTTTAGAGACAGACCTGGATCAGATGGGCGAAAGCACAGACTCCTCGGGACCACGGTCCACTACAAGGTCGCCGGCAGAGAGCGAAAAGGGGAGCGAAGGTGCGATCGTGCGTGCAGATCTGTATAGCTCGCCGATTGGAGAAGATTACCTGAAACTGGAAAGGGCCGTGAAGTCCGCAGCTTCAATTACGCAATTACGCGTGCCTGGAGCAGCGGGGACACCGGCTAGAGCAAAGTCTGCTGCTTCATCTACGGTACAAGAAGGCACAATTGAACTATCTGAACTGAAGTTGTTGCTAGCTGAGCTCACGAAAGATATAAAGAAAAGCGAGAAGGCTAATGAGAAAGCAACGGCAAAGGCACTTGAGAGACTGAAACAGGAATTCAAACAGGAGATGAAACAGGCCAATGAATGGCTGTGACAGGAATTCCAACAGGCAAATGAAAGGCTGCATCAAGAGGTGCAACTTGAGCTTCAACAGGTGCTGGGAAAAACTTGAAGAGCGCATTCAGATAAACTTGGTTAAGCTGAGCACGCTTACTGATCAATTGGAGGATTTCAAGGAGACATTCACGAATCGGATTGAAATGGCCGAACATTTAGCTGCCAGTGCCAGGAAAGAGCAGTAAATGTCAGTTCCGAATGCAAAAAACTCGGAGAAAAACTTGGAGACAGACTGGCTGCTTTAGAAGATGGGAGTAGAAGGTATAATGTCAGAATTGAAGGTCTGCCGGAGAATCGAGAAAGTTCAAACCCTGTGAAATTCGCAGCTGAACTTTTTCTAAAATAATCGGGGCGACTTTAAAGCAGAATCTGAGATAGCAGCGCTTACGTGCACGCGATCAAACACCGTCAGACCCGACCAAGATCTTTTATAGTTCGTTTTGAACGATTATCATTTAAGCTAGAGGTGATGGCACTCCTCAGAAACAAGGAAGATATTATATATGAAAATAACCACATTCGTATATTCCCTGACTTCTCTCCAGCAACAGCTACTAAACGCGCAGCCTTCTATAATATTAAACAGCGGCTACGGCAAGCCAGTGTCAAATACAGCCTCCTGTATCCGTCAAAACTGAAAGTGGAATGGCAGGGTCAATTCTATGTCTTCGCTAGCAAGGAAGAAGCAGAAAATGAATTAAGAAAGCTGATCCCGGAACTATTCTGATACATAACCGTGAGTCATGGCGGTAAATGATAAAGCTAGGATTAATAATCTACTGTCTGATCTATTGTTTTAAAATACGGGTTTTTAATCAGCATATATTCTCATATATTGTTATTATTACTTAGTATTACTAGGGTGCTATCTGTTTATGTTTTATTGTGCTTAATTACTTTTTCCTCCTTTTTTTTTATCTCTACCCTAAACGTTCAATCTCATACCCTTGGTTTACTGTTATTGCTATTACTGCATTAAGACTTGTTATGCTTATTTTGGACACATCTTTAACACCATCACCCGGGTTTATTATCTGGGTGTATCATCCTAATGCACTAAAATTGCTGAAGACTATATATATATTTTAAGTGCAAAATTCTTTTTTTTTTTAAAGACTATATTGGTAACAGATATCTCTATCTTTTAACCCTAAAGCACCGCTGCATGGGGCTTGTTGTGCTTTGGACGTGCTCTGTCTCTGGGTATGTCAGAGGACTGGGACTGCGTGAAGTGGGTTTTAGCCTCACTTGGGGAGGCAAAAGGGAGGGTGGGGGTTTAAGAGGGGAGAGAAAGAGAGCAGGCTTGATCTATACCTAATCTATCCTCTCAATCTTTATAATTATAACTATCAACGTAATAATAAGCTGCATGGCAACAACTCTTGGGGAAATAGGAAATTAAGACCTAAACTATCTCACTTCCAGTTAAGACTATAAAATGACATCAAAAACTCAGAATCAGTGTCTCCATGATGGGACAGTTAACTTCGTAAGCTGGAATGTTAAAGGCCTGAATCACGAATTAAAGAGAAAGAAAGTACTTTCTCACCTAACAGGTCTAAATGCTAAAATAGTATTTTTACAGGAAACCCACTTACTAAGCAAGGATCAGTTCCGGCTGCAAAAAGACTGGACTGGCCAAATGTTCCATTCTAGTTTTACAAAAAAACTAGAGGTGTGGGAATTCTCATACATAGAACAGTACCATTTGTAGCATCAGATGTAGTATTGGATCCTGAAGGGAGATATGTAATGGTCATGGGAGACTTATCTAACTGTAAAATGATTTTGATAAATGTTTATGCACCTAATGTTGATGATAAGGAATTTATACAAAATTTATTTGCATCCATTCCCAATCTGAACACTCATAAAGTTATAATGGCTGGGGACTTTAATTGTTTTTAAATCCACTTTTAGATAGGACTTCCTCCACAGGGGGAAAGGCATCTAACACTGCAAAGATAATTACAAAGTTTATAACTGATCACAACTTATCAGATCCCTGGAGGTTTTTAAACCCAAATTCAAGAACATATTCTTTCTACTCACCAGTACATCATTGCTACTCAAGGATTGATTACTTCTTTATAGACAATAACTTCTTGCCTAAGATTAAATCTTGTAAATACGATGCTATTGTTATTTCGACCATGCACCTATGATCTTGGAGCTGAAATTACTAAGCCCCATACACTCACCCGCAGATGGCCTCAACCCGCTTCTATTAGCTGACGAGAATTGTACTGAATTTATATCCAAACAAATCAAATTCTTTCTAGAGACAAATACATACCCCGAGATCTCTGCAGGAATACTCTGGGAAACTCTTAAGGCCTTCTTAAGAGGACAGATTATCTCATATCTTTCCCACAGAAATAAATCCGAAGCGAAGAAAGTAGCAGAGATAAAAAGCGAAATTACTAAAATAGATGAAGAACATGCCAGACTACCAAGCGAGACTCTACATAGGAGGAGGCAGGCTCTACATTCAGAATTAAACCTCTTGACAACTAAAGAAACTGAACAACTAATTTACAAATCCAGACATCATTATATGAACATGGAGAGAAAGCTAATAAGCTTTTAGCTCAACAAATTCACAAGCAAGAAGTGCAACGCAATCTCGTAATCACTAACACGAACGGAGATAAAATCATCGAACACAAAAATATAATGCACACTTTCAGAGACTACTATAAATCCCTATATACTACTGAGTTTAAAGAAGACAATATACAATCTAATGCATTTCTGGATACATTACAGATACCACAAATAGACGCTTTTAGTGTGGAGGAACTTGATAAACCTCTGTTTATCAGAATTACTAGATGCTATAAAGTCACTCCAAGGTGGAAAAGCAGCAGGCCCTGATGGCTACCCTGCAGAGTTTTACAAGAAATTCTCCTCAGCTAGCTCCCTCCTATTAGCAACATTTACAGAAGCCAGAGATAACCAATTCTTCCACAAACCTTTCGCCAAGCACTAATCACTGTCTTTCCAAAACAAAATAAGGACTTATTACAATGTGCATCATACAGACCAATTTCACTTCTGAATAACGACGTTAAAATACTCTCTAAAATCATAGCTAGAAGGATGGAGAAAGTGCTCCCTCGTAATATCACAAGACCAAACTGGATTTATTAGGGGCCGACACTTATCTTCAAATCTTCGACGCCTGTTTAATGTAATATACTCACCAACTAAATCAAACACCCCAGAAATATTATTATCATTGGATGCAGAAAAGCATTGACATGATTGAATGGAAATACCTTTTACTACATTGGAGAAGTTTGGGTTTGGCCTGAACATTTGTGCATGGATTAAATTACTGTATACTAACCCAGAAGCTTCAGTTTGCATCAATAACATTTGCTCAGACTACTTTAAACTAGAACGTGGCACTAGACAAGGATGCCCTTGTCACCGCTGCTGTTTGCATTGCCATTGAACCACTGGCAATACATTGTCGAAATACTGATCAGATAAAGGGGATTAGCAGAGAAGGACTGGAACAGAAAATCTCATTATATGCAGATGATATGGTACTGTATACTTCGGACCCAGAAAATTCTGTGCCTGCATTCTTAGCAGCACTCACAGAATTTCAAAAGATCTCTGGTCTCAGAATTAATCTGAATAAAAGTGTACTCTTTCCAGTGAATTCTCAAGCATATAATATTAGATACCCTACCTTTTATCATTGCAGAACAGTTTAAATACCTACCAACAAAATTTCGCCGTCTGCATGGAAAAAATTAAACAAGACTTGCATAGATGGTCAACCCTTCATCTCACACTAGCTGGAAGAATTAACACTGTTAAGATGAATATTCTTCCTAAGCTCCTTTTTATTTCAAAACATCCCAATATACATTAATAAATCATTCTTTAAGCAATTAGATTCAACAATAACCTCATTTATTTGGAATTCAAAACATCCACGCATCAAAAGAGCGACCCTACAAAGACAAAAGGCAGAAGGCGGCATGGCTCTACCTAACTTCCAGTTTTATTACTGGGCAGCAAATATACAGGCGATAAGAACCTGGACACAAATAGAAGAACATACACAGGCTTGGACCGCAATAGAAGTAAAATCCTGCAGTACTTCTTTGTATTCCTTGCTCTGTGCTCCAATAAACACACGCTATCGGCAATACACTAATAACCCAATTGTGCTCCACTCACTTAGAATCTGGAACCAATGTAGAAAGCATTTTAAGACGGAGAAGCTTCTATCTGTGGCACCTCTGCAAGAGAACCACCTCTTTCAACCTTCACAAACATATGCAGTTTTTAATATCTGGAAAAATTTGGAATTAACTTGCTTAGAGATCTTTATATAGACAACGTCTTTGCATCCTATGAACAATTACATTCCAAATTTAACATTCCAGCTACACATTTCTTTCACTATCTTCAAATCAGGAACTTTGTTAAACAGAACCTTCCAGATTTTCCTCATCTTGCACCCTCATCCATGCTGGAAAAATATTGCTCAATCTCAAGGAATTAGACTCCATCTCTACAATATATAAAATCATTTTACAATCCCTTCCTTTCAAAGATCCAAGAGGACACTGGGAAAAAGATCTCTCAATTAATATATCAGAAAAGGAGTGGAAAGTAGCAATGCAGAGAATTCACTCGAGCTCCATATGCGCAAAGCATACAATTATACAACTCAAAATTATATATCGAGCACATCTGTCTCAACTAAAACTCTCCAAAATGTTTCCAGGGCATGATCCAACCTGCGAACGTTGCAACCAAGCCCCAGCCTCACTGGGTCACATGTTCTGGGCCTGCACCAAATTAACATTATTCTGGACAAAATTTTTTAATTACCTTTCAGACAGCCTTGGACTCACAATCCCTCCTAACCCATTAACAGCTGTGTTTGTTGTTCTTCCAGAGGGCTTAAAGTGGAGAAAGACAAACAAACTGTGATTGCATTCACTACACTATTGGCACGCAGACTTATTCTGATAAACTGGAAGAACCCAAACTCTCTTTTAAGTCAGTGGGAAACCGATGTGTTATATTATTTGAAATTGGAAAAAATCAAATACTCAGTTAGAGGATCCGTACAGACTTTTTTCATAACATGGCAGGATCTAATCAGTAATATTTTAAAATAAGTTCATAAAGCACAGAGAATTTATTAATTTAGGTATGTTTACAAGCCTTAAATTTAACGCCGTTCGGCTTGCTCTCTCTCTCAGGGTGGGGATCGATCTGTTCTTAACTCAATTTTTCTTTTTGTAAAAACTTGATTGCTTTGTATGGATTGTAATAAAATTAATAAAGATAAAAAAAAAACATAATTCAAAGCAGTTTAAATTAAAAAATCATTACACTTACATTAACATGACATTGTTAAACCCATCCCAGAGCGTGCTGGCTCTGAACATGTGCAAGTGTGTGCACACACCTCTCTGGGGTTGATTGGGGTGCTTGGCTGATCGTGTACTCACATGCGAATGAGAGCTGATCAGTCAGGTGCCTCATTCACAGTGGCAGAGGGTAAACACCTGCACCCAGTAAAGCTGTATAAAGGGAGCCTGCACAGCAGAGAGGACGAATTAAAGAAAATAGAGGCAGGATGGTGAGGAGCCCATTTCAGGAGGAAAAGAGGCAGGTGGTTGGGAATATGCCCCAAGGGAGCGAGCAGCAGGACTGCATTCGTGTGCGTAGCTAGAGTAAGGGCACTCTGATGGAACTGCAGAAAGGAGTACAGGTGGCCCTGTTGTGCAGCATCTCCCAGGTGATGAAAATGGACTGGCTAAGGGAGATATATGTTGAAGTTTGGAGGAAAGTCCTACCGGTGCTGATGAACTGGCAGTAGAACTCTGAACCCAAGATAAAGGGAAGACTGAACCTGTCGGTGGGCATATACTCATGCGGCAAAAGTCCTGTTGGGATAAGCTTTGGAGACACCAGATTTTAGAAAGTGACTTTGAAGCTCATATCAGTTTATAGAAGAGGATCCGTGACTTTAACCTCATTTTAATTGTATTATTTATTGGATTTTAAAATCCACTTTCAATACTTGATTTTATGGAATTTTTTTCACTGCATTAGGTTTTGAGAACTTTTCTGTTGGATTTTAAAAAAAGCACTTAGCAGTTTTTCACCAACCCCTTGCTAAATGTGTGTGACCTTATTTGTCCAGCTCATCTTGGTACATGATGGTTACGGGTTTGAGACGTTCCCGGAAGCACCAGGGAGCGTGGAGCTAACCCAGACCACCACAGGGATGTGAATTGGTACATATAAATGTGTTCAGCAAACTCAGTCTATATGTGTTTTGAGGTTTTATGCTTCTGGCACTTCTGTGATTGTTGTGTTTATTTGTTATTTCAAAATTCAGGTTGTTTTTTCTTAATATTAACATTTCATAAATTCACACATTTTTGGTGATACCATCGTTACATTGGGGGTGTTCTCGAAGTTGCTCAAAGTGGCAATTGGCAGTGGAATTTTCTTGATATAGTAACTACTTGTCTGCCCTAACAGACATGTAGCAAACATTACTTATATCGAGAAGTTTAATAAGCTGATAATAAGTTTGAGGTAGAACTGTAATGTCTCTAGCTTCTGTAAATGTTGCTAATAAAAGGGGAGCTAACTTAAGTTAGAATTTTTTTATAAAATTGGCAGGGCCTGCTGCTTTCCCATTCTGAAGAGTGCCAGAGGTTTATCCTGTTCCTCTGCACTAAGGGTATCAAGTTGTGGTATCTATAATGCATCCAAAAACACATTAGGTTATATTTTGTCTTTTTTAAACTGAGTAGAATATAAAGATTTAAATTAGTCTTTAAATGTGTGCATTATATTTTTATGGTCAATGGTTTTGTCTACATCTGTGTCAGTAAATGTGGAATTGCAAACTTCTTGCTTGTGGATTTGTTGATCTTATTAGTCTTCTCTCCATGTTCATACGAATGATTGATGTCTTGATTTAAAAATGAGAATTCATACTGTCTCAAACAATGTTTCTGTTCTTTTGCACAAAACAGCTTTTTAGGTGTAAAAGATGAAGTGGAATGACTAGTAGGTTGAAAATTTTGTCTAAGGATCTCACTCTTCCACCACTGTTGGGTACAATGTGTCTACCGCCGCTGTATAGATTTGTTGATCAATCACTTCTTCCCTCAATTGTAATGAAGTCCCAGTGCCCCGAAGTGAGCAAACTACTCTTTCAAGGAGGGGACAATGACTTCACATTTAGAGGTACTAATTCGTATCCTGACCACATCATTTTCAGTTGCAGATCAGTCACTCCAGTGCAAGCCACAAACTGCAGTCTAATTAGCACAAAAGGAAGATATATTCTATTAAAGCAAAAGATGCAGCTCTCAAGTCCCCAAACTGGATATTCAGCACACCTCTGCTACATGAAAATCAAGAACATGCAGCATGTGGAAATCTCTACATTTCTTGTTTTCACAACTGCAAACAAAATGGAAAATATGTCCAAAAAGATCTTACACCCACTTTTAATAGACTTTTGTTAACAACCCTTGTGCAAAAAATACATGAACCAAATGATAGAGACCCTTAGGACCATATACTCTTGTAGCATTCTCCACAATATACCACTAAGTATGCAGTCATGTTTTTTCTAGCCTACAAAACACATGTTGTCAGGAATGGCAAACTCAAGCAAGTATAATGAACGCAAGGATGCCTGTCATCACTGGTACTTAATGTTGTGAAATGCTAAAACTGGTATATATTTTTATTATCACTATAAGTTGAATTTAATTTACATTGGAAGTATATACTAATAATTTTATAGTGCTTAGTTCACAATGTTTTCCTTCAACTAGCATTGCAATGAACTTTGCTCTTAAACCATAAAATAAAGATCCACTTTGGAACAATAAATGAAATGTTAAACACAGGTATGAAGTACTGTAGCACATATTTGATTGGTCTTCTGGGTTAAGGAAGCACACAACACGAGACGTACAGTGAAATAAGCTGGGAGTGTATGAAATTGACAAGAGGTAAAAAGTTTTATGAAGTTAACCTACTAGTAGGTTTAAGAGAAAATAAATAATAATATCTTATGTAATTGCATTTTTCCCTTCATTTTTCTCTCTATATTTTTATATGTCTGTTTTTTACTTTGTTGTTTTGGCTTTAAATAACCAATATTAGTGTATACTTTGCAAAAACAAATGTCTGTGGGAGGGACATTGTAACTATACAGAGTATATATGGCTGATGGTTTGGACAAACTTGTCTTCACGGGTAATGCTATCTGAAGTTCTATACAGTATGTGAGAGACTCTTTTAAAGAGTAATGGATTTTTGTACACTACCCTGTAGCACAGTATAATTAATGCTGTGACTCTCTGTTTATTTGTTCGGATTGCTATGTACAGTAAATCACAAGGTGTTTCATGCTTTCCAGAACTGATCTGATGCCCATCTTTTTTATCTAACTAAACTCCAGCAGTAGTCTGACTGTCCATCCTACAGCAAGGACACTGATGACAGAAACTCTGGGTGTTTGCAACTCTCTTAAAAGTGAAAGACAGAGACTGTGGGACCAGAGAGGATTGATAGGAAGTGGGGAGTTACCCCTTGACTGATGGAATGGTGGGGGCGGGCAGTACTTTGCCTCTGGATGAAGAGCTATACTGGGCTGCATATGAAGAAGAGTAATTATCAACACTACATAAGTGCTATCAATAAATGTTTACTACTCCACAATATGCAGCTAACATTTTTTCCAAATAGTAAATACAAGTTTTTAGGAATTATAAATTGCCAGCAATATTCTATTAAAATGATGTATTAAATAAAACTATTTTATTACTATTTTCTTTGATAAAAACAGCATTGAACTACTGTATATTATATTTTTCAATGATTTGTTTCTATTTAAAAAAATTACATATGTATTTTTTAAAGAACTGATATTATTTTATAAAGTCATACACTACTATAAATATAACATTTCATACCACATTCACAATAACCTCTCCATATCTGATGTTTTAAGAAGTGAATTTACATTATATAGTTTTATTGTTTGGAAGCATAATAACAGCTTTTGATTTCCCTTTAGTTGTCTAGCACAGGAATCTGTATTCTGTAATTTGAACTGATTACATCACCTATGTCTTTTAAAATATCATAACTGTTGCTATCACCATCTATCCTGCATTACTCTTTATTAGTCCACATGTCTGACATGCTCCTGCACAATGATTTTTCTGGGAGTTTAAAATTATCACTTCAGTTGATAAGTATGTTATTAGTATTCTATAAATTTCTCTGTTCATATGATTTAGACACTGACAAGAATTTTTCATTACTTGTAAACAGCTTAAGGGAAAACAGTTTTCGTAAACTGATTCATCCCTTGGCCCTGAGGTCCAAAATATCATGGAAAAATCACTTAAACTTTGATATTGTGTATTTAAGAGTTGGAAGTAGTTGTCTTACTTTTTGTCTATGCTGGATGCAGAATATCACAGATGAGTAAGGTTCAATGCAATTTGGCATAGTCATAATTTAATTATTTTTTTTATCAAAATTATGTTTTGCATGCACACATATGGTTCCTCAGCTAATGCAATTCTACCATTATTTTTAGTATCCTATTTGCACCTATTTGTTTATGTTCATTCTTGCATTCAGTAGTGCTCTGCATTTTGTGTTGTTTTTTGTGACATAATTACAACTTTTATTAAAGGCTTAAGCATGTTCCCAGTTAAGGTCAGTAAAGGCCAGTAAGGTATTGACTGTGGCAGAGAATATGCTACCTCTGGATGTAATAAAAGCAGGACATTACTGTAGCTCCCTCCAGTAATCACAAGCACAACAGTTCTATGAATTAACTGATGGTTTATTCAGATCTTAACCAAATGAGGGTCATTATCCAAATTATCACGATCATACGAACTCAAAGAAATAAATATACCATAAATAAACAAAGATAAACACAAAACTAAACTCTGTCTTCCTTCTTGTTATAAATTATGTTGACTCACAAGCTCTGCATATAAATCTTAACTTATAAAAAGCATATCCCAATTTATAAAACATCATCACTTATATTTTACTCTGACTCACATATAATTAAGTTTAAAATAATTCTAATAAATCCAAATAAATCCTCTCACTTAAATAACAGAATATGCAGTAGCCTATTCTAGAAAGAAACATTTTACTTTAAGTCTTAAAAATAAAGGTCTATTCCTTAATAAGTAATAGCTTGTTACAGGACATGTACTAATTTGTATATAAATAATGTTAATATTTAACATGAACAGATTAGAAGTTAAACATAATTTAACTTTCCAATTAACCCCATTGGCTGTTTATTACAAAAATAAGACTAATGTCCTCAATTCTTTATCTAATTATTGATCTCTACAACTCTCTTGAGGGACTGTGGTGCACACTCTGCAAATGCACGGCAAACTTTTTTTTTTTTTTTTACTGAAAACAAGTCTCATAGCAATAGCATCCCTCTAGAAATTATCCCTTTCAAAACTTAGTACCTTCACTGTTTAATTGCATGTTGTAATTACAAACATAAATAGTTCAACAGTTTATTGTCAGTTACACTCCCGCCAAATCATTTGTGATTTTCCAAATGAAAGTAAATGTTACCTAAGAGCAGTAATATCTAACCAAGTTTATTTAAAAAATAATAAGGTTAACATGTCAGTCTACTAATAGTAAGGTGACCATCTTCTAAATTGTCCAGTCTTCTCACTCTGCCAGCCTGACCTGGGTACACTTCAATTGCCTTTGTTAATTTCGAATCATTATGTGGTGCAGTATCTTCTTGCAAAATAACAATGTCATTAACTTTGCATTTCTTCACCTCTCATTCTATTTCTGTCTAGACTGTAGATTTAGGCGATTCCCCTTCTTCCATCGTACCCAGAAATTGTTGGCTAACAGTTCCACCCTACATCTCTTGTGAAAATAAATATAATCTTTGATGAAACTTCCCGGTGGTGGTGAAATAACTGTAGACTTCATTGTCAAGATGTGATTCAGTGTAAGAGGCTCTGGACTGGAAGGATCACTTACATGTTCAGTAGTTAGCAGCCTGGCTATTCACAAGTGCCGTAATATCATAGAAAAAGATTCTCAAAGAGGTAGTATCGAGTCATCCGGGTGCCTGATCAAGAATAGAGGACAAGACAATTCTTATTGTTCATATTTCTCATATGCCTTTCCCAAACAATCCATATGACTGGAAGATAGGGTGTTCGTGATGAACTCACATCCTAATTTCCTTAGTTGTTCTTGGATTAGTAACAACAACATCAACAAACACACACCTTGCACCAACAAAGTTGCTTCCTTAATCACATCTGATTTGTGAAACTGCTCCATTTATTGCAATGAAGGAATGCAAAGCAGTCATGAAGCCTTCCGTGGTTAAGCATGTGATTGCAGCATCTGTGGAAGATTGTTTGTCCGTTGCTGGGGCAGGGCAAAAACAGGCTCATAGTGCTGCAGTGAAGTAACACAGAAGTAAATCATAAAAGATCGAGGTTGCGCTATAAGTCCCTGTCTTGCACCCTAAAACACGAGGCTGAGTCTCTGTACTTTAGCAAAACCAGCTTTATTCAGCTTGAAACAGGAACGGCACACCTATTTATTGTAGCATGATCTGCCACTCTGCTATACACAGACACAGCAGTCAAGCAGGGTTGTGGCCAGATCAGTGATCAAGTAATCCTGTTACCTGCATTTACAATGTTCCTTGCATATCACCCTTCAATATGTTTTCTGTTTGCTTTGGCAGAGAGACGCAGCATAGCTGAGAGGTGCAGCACAGCTTTGAGTTGGATGTTGCCCCAGCAACAGATAAACAGTCTTCCATAGATGCGGAGTTTGGACTTCGGGACACTCTATGGTGTGCTGTCTAGTTGGGAGAGGTCCCAAGAGAGTTTACAAATATCACATTTTCTTGAATTAGTGCCGCATTAATAGGAATGTTTCTTGAACGAGCATCACTGAACCACATAAAAACTGCTTTTTCGATGTCTTCAAATGCAGCAGTTCACATATGTTTGCAACCCGAGATTTTTCTTCTTTTTTTTGCTCGGTCTTTCAAGAAAATTGACAGCGTCGATGGCAAAATTCCAAATTCAATGTCTACGTCTTTTTTCTTTTTGCCACAATCGAGAGCTGCAAAAAATGTAAAGTTTTTTTTCCTAATATGAACTGTTATTGTTTTTTCGTGTCTGCCATTTCTATAGGAGGGTGACAATGAGTTAAATTCGAATGGATGTTTTTCAAATGTTGACAAGCATTAAGCAAAAGGTATCACTGAAAACCTCAAGAAACAAAAAAGGCAAAAAAGAAAAAACAGTACGAGAAAGTTCGTTACAATGTTTCTATTTGGGGGATTGTTGTGCACAACTGAGCTGCAGCCAAAGAACTAACTGCTCTGTGGATGATTCATTCAGGCATTTCAAGGTCTTTTGTGCACTTCATTATAATGAAAGTATCTGCTAAATGTACTTCGTAGTAATGAGATTTCTATAGACTTGCGTCATATGGGGAAACTGTTGGGACAATAAAAATACTTTGTTGTAATGAAAACTTGTAAATTGTAAAGATATTCATTGTAACAGAATTTTACCTGTATACATATATGATATAAATAGTGACGGGCAGCCAGGTCCCATGCTTGGACAGAACGCCCCTTCAACACTGGATCTGGGGAGCAGCCATGGGATGCATTCTATGTCCCCCGGAACGCTTGGTGGCAGCCCTCCTGGGTTACATTGGGGCCACAGGTGTGGGACTTCAGGACTCAGACCTGTTGGGCTCCATGGCCACCACCCGGAGGAGCTGCATGGCTTAACGAGCTTCTGTGGGCTGGAATGCAGCCACACCCTAATTAATATCTTCTTGATAAAATGGGCATTGAACTATGCAAACTATTACAATATTGCATTTATTAAAGAATTATAATCATTTTCTACAACAATCACACAATACTGAACCTTAACATATTACACCATGTCCACAATAATCCATTTGTTTCATATGTATTAGGATTTGCTTTTATTCCACACTATTAGCCATCAAATTACACAGCAGATGTATATAAGAATGTGATACTAGAGTTTCTTCATACCAGTAGTATTACACATTACTGTATAATGCCTCACCATGACTGTGTTGTTTTTATTTAATTAAATCAAATGTATCTTTCTGTATTTAAAAATTTTGTGATTCTGGGTTACTGGAAAGGAGGGTGATTTGTTGTTTTTTTCTTGTTGTAAAGAATTTGAGTTTCTGTAATGCCAAAATATCCCTTTGGAGACGAATAGAGTATAAATAATAAAAAACACCAATTATATTTAATGTCTGAAAGCATAATAACATCTTTTTATTTTCTTGAATGTTAAATTGTTGTTTTATTGTATTCTGTATTAGGTATGATTTGCTCCTAAGTGATTATTTATCTGGGAGTTTTTATATTATCATTCTAGTTCCACTATAGTATTAGTTAGTTTTCTATAGATTTTTCTGTTCCTATATGTACTATCATAGTAATTGTGCTATACATACGCGTATATAAATTATGCTGCCTTAGAAAGTTAAAATAACAAATGAAGTAGAAAGTAATATTTTTCTTTATATATAGTTTATAACAATTATAGTAACGTACAAATTTCAAGGAATATGAATATAAAACAGGACTTGTCAGCAGTTCACATGCAAAATGGTGGTACTTCATTCACTTTTGTTTTGTTGCTTGTGCACCCTCTCACCTGGAACTACCTCTGAACTTAATCAGTGTCTGCCTCCTTGACCATCTCTTGCAATGCCTTTCATGGGTGGTAGCTACTGTTATTTTTACACTTTGGTACAAAGCAAGCATATCATTTTGGCATGTAGCTTATTTTGTAAAAAGTGCTGTTTTTGCTGCATGTACATTGTTCTACCAGACACTGAATCTGCAGTTTCTTAGTTGTTTCTGCCTTTTATGGGAAGAAGCAACTCCTATCTCATTTTGTTTACTGTACTCAGTGGGCTTGTCTCTTTGACAAAATAGCTTGTTTGCTGAGGAAAGTGGTGAGAAAATACTAGTGCAGTCAAAATGAAATGGTTAGCACATTTAAATAATTTTCAAAGGTATAAAATGTTATTTATCCTTAATTGTGTTATTTAACACCCTTTGCTATCAAAGCCAATAGTGGTCCTGTCAAGGATTAACATTATTAAAAAAAATTACTTACAATTTTAAAGATTGTCTTTACATTGTATAGTTTTGAATAAACATATTGGGAACTGAAAATATTCTTCAATTGTTACATAAAAGTCACCATATGTCAATCTAATTATACACAAGAGCAGTGATCAACAATCTATGCTGTACACAAACAGTTGTAAGATGGCATGTGAGGAAATAAAAATAAATAAATGGTAAAAAAGTCGTTCTTAACAGGACCGTTGTTGTACTGCAGCCAATCCTGAGTCTCCACTGTCATCTGTGGATCAGTTCTATAGCTTAGTCTCATGGTACTCTTGCTGAGAAGCTCCACTACTACTACTGCTACTCTTTCCATCCCTGTTCTACTCTTTTGTGTCCATCATTTAAACCAAATCAAAGCCTTCCAATAATCACATTGGCTCTGAGGGAACAGTTCCCTCTTTCTTCCACACCTATTTGAGCCAATCCTTGTCATGATGAGACTCTCGAACCACATGACAAAACCAATGGATTTTTGCGAAAGTAAACTTCTCCTCTTTCTCACAGCCTCTACATGTCTACCATTTCATTTTAGTGTTTTTAATTTTCATCATTAGCTAAATGCTTTTGCTTTGGACAGAGCTGTTAGTGCTTTTTATTATTTAGTCGCGTTCACGCTTGCCTTGATTTGATACTGCTGTTTTCAAATAAAGACATGCTATAACAGAGGTGAACTCAAAAGAGAATGAGGACTCTACATCGGAGAAAGAGAACAGAAGCCCTCCCTGCAAGAAATGTCCACCCACATATAAGAACAACGCAGCTGCACCAGGCGTAAAGGTGAACGATGGCACCGTTTGGATGCAGCAGGAGGTCCAGCGTCATCCTGCCAATCAGTCTGCCCCACACCTGTCCTTCAACGAAACAGCACGGCTTACAGAGCTGGGCAAAGTTTTGTTTGTGATGGTCTTTACATAAGAAACATCTATATGTTATATAAAAACCAGATTGAATGATATTTACCTTGATTTGTTTACTTATCTTCCTACAGTGTGAAGTCTCAAGTAGACTGCAGAGCTTCCTGTGTTTGATTGACAAGGGCATGCTCACAAATTACATGTGTAATGCCACAAAAAGTGCCTGCTGAGACTTCGATATGCAAACAATGGCTTGAGAATGCAGTCAGACTTCTTTTTTCGGCACTTACACTGTCCAGATCAAAACACTAGCGTGGAGAGTCGCTCGCATACTGAAGAGTCTATAACTGCAGGTGGAAGCCGCCATCGCACTTTTGCAGTCACTGTACTTTATATATAAAAGTCAGATTAAATGTTGTTTACCTTGATTTATTTACTTACTTTACTCTTCCTACAGCGTAAAGTCACAAGTAGACTGCAGAGCTTCCTGTGTTTGATCAACAAGGGCAAGCTGACACAGTACATTTAGAAGGCTCACTTCTTTAAATTAATACTGATTAATATCACCTCAAACAAACCTTAAACTGCTGGTTGCTAGGTCATTTATATATTTGAATCTTTAAAATGATACATATTGATTTATACTCTATATTTTTATTGATTTGAACCTTGTATATTTTAGATCATTCTTTTAGAATCATAAAGATGATTGGTAGAACATATTTTTGGAATTTATTGGCCATGGGTAATTAAAATCAGTATGGACGAACAGCCTGAGAAAGGAAAACACCGTTTATAAGATTATTGATTATTCATGTATACTATATGGAGAAAGCCCTTTATATTCTTTAGTATGCTTCAAAGAAAAAGACGAGAAACAACAAAAGGAAAGATTGTCTTTCAGACAAGACATCTGCATTCCCAAAAAAACTGGTACATTATATAAGAGTCTGTGGACTGAAGAAAAATTTGAAGCAGCTAAGCACACAGACTTGAAAAGACTCATCTTCACTATCATTGGTATCCTTACAGAATGTATCCTTAAAGTAATATGTTTCTTACTTTTGCTACTACAGGTAGTCCCCAGGTTACGGACATCCGAACTACAACTTAACAAACAGAGCCACAGTTGCTACGCATGCGCCTCAGTAACTGCCGCTCTATCATCTTCGGCCTGGGGACGCTGCAAGTGGTGGCTAGATGGAGGCTGGAGGGGGGTGATTTCGCTGCTTGCGCAGTGTAGTGTCTCTTGGGCAGCTCCCAGTGGCAAGCGGTTTCACTGCCCGCCCACCACACACAGCTGCCCCATTCGTTCTCGGTGGACTGCTGGTAATGCTGCAAGTAGTGACCCGGTTGTGGCTGAACGGAGGCCATTGAGGGTGAACAGGGTGGCGGTGGATAGCATTGTAGTGTGCCTCGGACGGCTGCCTGTTAAATGGGGGCAGTAGCAGCACCGTGTTCATTCTTGGTGGGCGGACGCTGCAGGCAGCATACTGTAGTGGAGGTGACTGTGAGGTGGGCTGGTGATGAACCGCCCCTCACCGCCCCCATTCATTCTCAATAGCAAGCCTGCTTGTACTGTTACGTACATAGCAGGAAGTTGTCTCTTGTCAGTACATCAGACGTGCTGACGAGGGGTGCCCTCCTGCTGTGATAGCGGGTACAGTGCTGTGCAGAAGAGATCATCTTAACCTTTTGTCTTCACCCTTCAACAATGTCTCTGAAACACAAATCTGATGCAAGAGCTCGTGATAGAGTAAAGAAGAGAAAAACCATCACCATGGAAAATAAAGTAGAAATAATAAAGAGGTCAGAGAGAGGTGAAACTCCATCATTCAATAGGCACGCCACTTGGTTACAGTCGGTCAACAATAGCATTTATTAAAATAATGTACCTGTTCCAGCTTACATACAAATTCAACTTAAGTACAAACCTACAATCCCTATCTCGTATGTAACCCTTAGTACTGCCTGTACTAGTTTTACTGTGTTTTATTAATTTTGCTTTATAGTAGTTGTGACTTTATATTGTTTGATCAGACCACTGAACCTGGTGTGTGTCATATCCACACAGGGGTTTAGTGGCTGAGAAAAGGCTTTTCCTTTTTCTTTTTTATGTTTATATTTTATTTTATTTTTGAAAATCACAATGTTACAGTGGCATTCTACTCAATCAAACAAATAATGATAACATATGAATACAAACATTTAGTTAAAATCAACAGAGAAAAAAACAAAAGAAAAACAGAAATACAATAAAAATAATAGAAAAAATACAAGATTCAACCCTCACCTAAAAGACATTTCCAACAGTAGCAGCTCAGTGAGCAGGCATCTGCTTAGGTGATTGTCAAAGGTGTAGCTCAGGTCCGAAGACAACCTTTTGGTCTGCTTACACTAAGCTAGTAAGTCTTTTTGCTAGAATCAACTGTCCACATGCAGGTAAAGTTGTACATTTGGGGTGTTATAAAGCAGCTATGTTAAAGCAAAGGTAAATTTCCATGATAAAACAACCTGAACACTGCAGAGCATTTTAACCAATGTTTTCTCTGGGCAGTACATGTCCATTGAGATAAGGAGATCCTCAAAATGGACCTTTTATCTCTTGATCATGTCTTTTTATGGTCATTGTCTGCTCACTCTTACTAAGAACAAACTGGATTATGTCATGTCACACATGTGCATTTGGGAGATAACTTGACGGCTTATCTAATGCTAATTCCACCTCAAGTTGTGAGTTGGCGCTGTTGCCTAATGGTTCTGTTCATCTCTCCCATACAGATCAGATGACTGGCAGCATCAGTGACCTGACCTCACCCCTTCTGGTCTGGCTTCTCCATAAGGGGATCCACTGTCATTGTGGATCAGTCTATATCTTGACTCCAGTCTGAAAAATCTTACTTTTTGTTTCAGCACTTTGTTATTTTATCCAACAATTATATAGGATTCACCTATATGGTACCCCAACTTTTTCTCTTCTTCCTGTCGCAATAACATACATTGAATCATTTAACCCTAGAATTACCAGAGCCTATGAAAAAACTCGTAATTCCGTCCCACCTTAAACTGCTTCTTAAATCCCTTCACACCTCTCCGCCAGCGCCCTTTGTCTTCTAAATGTGCTGATAAAGAGAAGCCGGCTATTCCATCCCCCCACCAATTTAGAACGTGCACGAACTTCTCTCAGCTCAGGCCTTGATTATCTGGGAGTGAAGTGGAGTTTTAGAGTGAAATAATAGATTGTTGTTTGGAACACACGCATTTCATGTCTGTTCCGTTTCTACAGTAATCTGTGTCAACACATTGTTAAAACAGAAACTTTTTTTATATTCTAGTAGTAGATGACAAAATGTTGGCATAAACTATAAAATGTATGAAGCCTGAAGTCCAAATAGCAAAGAAACATTTTCACAAGAATAACACAATTGCGTATTTTATTCAAACATATAACTGCAGAAACAAAAAGCCGCCTTAACATGCGACATTGACACCAGTTTACTGTAACTGACTCCGTGGTTCAATAGACTCAGCCCCCGCTTGGGAATCAAGGGGTCATGGGTTTGATCCTGCGCCCTTCCGTTTTGAGAAGTAAACCGCTCTTAGTCTTACTGTTTTAGAATAAAAACATACATTTGATTTCAGTCTGTAACAGCCGGTGCAATTTATGATCTTTGTAAAGGTTAGCTTTTTATTTTTTTATTCACTTTTCACTCTCTCAGTCGCGTTCAGAATCAATCCATACAACCCCATCTGACACGGCTGTTTTCACTAAAGACGCGCTATAGCTCTGCAGTGTACCACGATGCATACTAACGCCCCCGGTTCTGACACACAAACGCTGGCGAAGCTGCCTTCTTCGTATCTCACCGTCACTTGTTTTCTTTTTATTCAGTTTTATTGAGTGTTCCTGCCAGTCCCCGCATGTTGCTGTATGCTTTTTCTTTGGCACCCCAGGACATGCAGAGGAAAGAATGGTAAAGACCAACTTCGGCGCTATATGCAATAATCAGACACTCCCCATCTGCCCGTGTCGTTCAAACACAGGAACATATATTGGTGTAAAAGTATAACAAAAGTGCACTTTTATTCAAGTGCACTTTTTCCATCGCCTTTTCCTGTAAGAAGCAGTGTACACACTTCTCTCTATGCTGTGGTTTCTATTACACACCTGAAAGAACTGTTTGCGAAATGAAGTGTCTGCGTGCACTTTTCGTGGCATTACACGTGTATTTTTTGAGCATGCCCGTTTGAGCAGTATAAAAAGTATTGAAAAGTATAACAAAACAACGGGCAGATGGGGAAACTGGTGTCAATGTCGCATGTTAAGGCGGCTTTTTGTTTCTGCAGTTATATGATTGAATAAAAGCGCAATTGTGTTATTCTTGTGAAAATGTTTCTTTGCTATTTGGACTTAAGGCTTCATAGTTTATGCCTACATTTTGTCATCTACTACTAGAATATAAAAAACGTTTGTTTTAACAATGTGTTGACACAGATTACTGTAGAAACGGAACAGACATGAAATGCTTGTGTTCCAAACAACGATCTATTATTTCCACTCTAAAACTCCACTTCACTCCCAGATACTCAATCAAGGCATGAGCTGAGAGAAGTTCGTGCACGTTCTAAATTGGTGGGGGATGGAATAGCCGGCTGCTCCTAGCTTCTGTTTATCAGCACATTTAGAAGACAACGGGCGCTGGCGGAGAGGTGTGAAGGGATTTAAGAAGCAGTTTAAGGTGGGACGGAATTACGAGTTTTTTCGTAGGCTCTGGTAATTCTAGTGTTAATGAATTGTCCTCTTTGAGTACACTAGCAAGTCATACTCAACTTCATTAAAGACTTACCACACCCACCAGAGGCTTTCACTATGGCCCCATCAATAGTTGCTGCATTCTGAATATTCTGGTTCCTCCAAGTCATGTTTCAAGATTCTCCTATTCTCATTCTCCTTAACCTCCCTTATCACTGGACCTACTGTAGTTTCTTGCAAAGGGAGGTGCTACAGAAGCTCTTCTCCCTATCCGTTTTAGTGAAAATTTGAAAAGTCTTTTCAGTATCTATAAGAAATGGTATATGAACCTGTTTAGAGTAACTGCATGCATACAGAGTTTCATGCTGAATACAGTTTTGTGGAATTTCCCCTTAAATTCATTTTACTTATGATTTCATAAGTGTGAATTTTCTTGATGTGGAAAACAAAGACTATTAATTCCTAGGAGTCATTCTGCAACCACAGTCTTCTCCTTTAGATTTCTTCCAATTCTGCCCCAATCTTCCTTGGGTCATTCCAGAAGTCTTCATGCAGACATTTGCCTTGTGTCCTGCCTAACTGGTTTTGCCTCACACTACTCGATTGTGATTAGAGTTAATACCATCTATGCTCAATTTTCCTTACTTCATAAGCTGGTCCAGGTCAGTAATTTTCCAAAGGCTTGTAAGTAACCACATAGTCAGGCTAATGGATTTTAGTCACACCTTCAGAGAGCTTCCAGGTAAGTACTCTCTAGTTGCACCCCCTAAAGTTCAGAATCAGAATACATTTTGCAATGCTTTTGTGCAAGGAAAAAAAGGATTGCAAATAAGATAAAAAATATATACTGTAATAATGTGAATTTTGTTTATGATAAAAAACTGTTTTTTACATTTTTATTCTGCAAATTAAATTTTGCACAGATCATTTTGTTTATCATTAGAGTTTTAAATGTCCTATTCACAATGGACCCTTACTGTAAAATAAGGTTACTGTAGGTCCTTTCTCTCTCTATCAATCTCTCTCTCTCTATTTACATTAGATTTGTCATGACAAACAGGCATGGCTGCTCCTTCATTGTCCTATTACTATAAGCATTTAAAACAAGTGTTACCAAGTGCCAATAATGAGATACTCTCAAATGCTAAATACTAATCTAGATCCCTGTCTCCTGTGTGCTCATTTATTTATCTTATAGATCAGTAGGGTAATTGTGGTTTAAAACATTTTATTCTAAGCACAAATCAATTAAGGTCATGGTAACAGAAATATGCTGTTTAATATTTATACAGTCAGAGATAAAGAAGGTAAGTTCATGCATATATGGTGATTGTCCTTCAACAACTAAAATATCAATCATAAGTTTCAGTCTTCTCTGCATGAGTTATAACTTCTTGTATAATGGTGATTACTGACAAAACACTCAATATACTAGATCGTTCCTCCCCCACACTATGCGACTCTTCAATTCCACCCTGGGGAGTAAATGCTAACATTATTCAAAGTTATTGTCTGTTTTTACATGCATTTTTATTACTCTTTAATTTAATATTGTTTTTTGTATCAGTATACTGCTGCTTATGTGAATTTCCCCTTGGGATTAATAAAGTATCTATCTATCTATCTATCTATCTATCTATCTATCTATCTATCTATCTATCTATCTATCTATCTATCTATCTATCTATCTATCTATCTATCTATCTATCTATGGTTCAATCCAGTACCATGCCATAAAAACCTCAACTTGCCTTGACTAGTAAAATAATACTATCATCTTTGTAATCACAGCAGTATAGGATTACATTGACACACAATTTTAAAATTACATTAAGTATATAAAAATGCAGTCAAATCCCCAACTTGTATCTAGGGTCTTCCATCTTGCTTAAAATACAACTTCTTTAATGCCACTTTATACTTTTTTACTGGGTTGTATGATTCATCATAGAACTAATGATTGACAAAGCACCACATCTTTCTCGGACGGGTTCTTTCCATATAATGTTGGTTCTTTGTGCTTTGAAAACTTTCTAATATGTAGAAAAAAACTGAATTTTTAATGTATGGTAGACTACCTAACAGGGCACTAACAGATTAATAAAACCTGGACTTAGCCTGTGACATTGTATGCAGCGAAAGATCTTTTAAAATCATGAACTTTTGGTTTTTCACAAAGATGTTATCATCCTTTCATGATTATTTATGAAGCCTATTACAGATCTAAATAAATGAAGTTTTTTTTCTGGAACCATCATGTCTTTGGGCCTTTTGGGATCCAAAAATGGTTCCCTTATGGCATCACACTGATGAACTAATCTGGCATCTCTATTTTTAAGAGTGTATTTTTAGTGTAAACTCCTTTACTTTCTCTGACACTATATTCTGGAATTCTGTTTACTTTACTGTTTAAATCACTGTTAATGAAGATCCCTGCTTTTATTTTTGAATTGATAACACTTTTTATTTATTGCTTAAACCATCCGCCCCATAGCCTTTGAATACACAATAAGATCTTACTGTGGAGACAACAATGATGTTATCAGTCCAACTCCAGAATTAATGAAATGATTGAGAGATTTGGATGTATGTGCAATAATAAATTAAACTTTATTTATTGCATTATATACTTTGTAAAAGAAGTCTCAACACACAATAACAACAACAACAACAACATTTATTTATATAGCACATTTTCATACAAAAATAAATGTAGCTCAAAGTGCTTTACAAAATGAAGAAAAGAAAAATAGAAGACACAATAAAAAATAAGTCAACATTAATTAACATAGAATAGGTAAGGTCCGATAGCCAGGGTGGACAGAAAAAAAAAAACTGCAGACGGCTGGAGAAAAAAAAATAAAATCTGCAGGGATTCCAGACCAAGAGACCGCCCAGTCCCCTCTGGGCAATCTACCTAACATAAATGAAACAGTCCTCTTTGTATTTAGGGTTCTCATGGAAGGACTTGATGATGATGGTCACGTAGACTTCTGGCTTTCAGTCCATCAATGTTGGAGCATCATGATGCTTTGAGTAGGTGGTGGTGGCACAGGCCGCCACCACAAAGAAACCAGAAAAAGAAACAGAAGAGAGAGTTTGGGTCAGTACGGATTTTAGAGCCACTATGAATAGTTATTATGATGAATTGAACATACAGAGTATCAGTATTAAGTTAAAATGAAGTTAGGAGAAAGCCATGTTAAAGTAATGTGTTTTCAGCAGTTTTTTAAAGTGCTCCACTGTATTAGCCTGGCAAATTCCTATTGATAAAGGTTTGAGACAGCCACCCATATATTTTCCCTGGCTGCAAAAGGGTAAGAAAACAACATGATGTGTTCTGTTGGAGTTCCAAAACTGAACTGAACTGTTAAGCATAGATGGAGACTTTATAAGCCGAAGGGCAGAAATTATATCATTTGTCCGGAACCAGAAGTGATGTCAGGCTGCTCACCAGGGGCCTCATGTATAAACGGTGCGTACGCACAGAAATGTTGCGTAAGAACTTTTCCACGTTCAAATCGCGATGCATAAAACCTACACTTGGCGTAAAACCACGCACTTTTCCACAGTACCTCATACCTTGTCGTACGCAAGTTCTCCGCTCGGTTTTGCAGACTGGCGGCACCCAGCGTCAAAGCAATGCTACTGTTCCTGTGTGGTTACACCTTATTTTCCTGACGCGGCTTTATAAATACACTGAAACTAACCACATATTGCTTATTAGTGTAACGCATCTGATTGTAATTAACTTGTAACAATATAATGGTCCAGGGAATAGCCATAGTATTCCAAATACCATAACTGCTTTAGCGTTGTTACTCTCACTGCACCTTATTCTTCTTCTTCTTTCAGCTCCTCCCCTTAGGAGTTGCCACAGCTGATCATCTTTTTCCATATTACTCTCACTGCACCACTCGGAGTATTTATATCACTGTATCTGAGTGTGAATCACAGCAGCAGCTGATTGGAAAGAGAATTATCGGTATACAGTTTCAAGGACACGCTGTCTCAGCCACGGCAAAACGTTTCAAAGCCTTTCCTGTACAGACCTCATGGCACGGTGGTGCAGTGGGTAGCGCTGCTGCCTCACAGTTAGGAGACCTGGGTTCACTTCCCAGGTCCTCCCTGCGTGGAGTTTGCATGTTCTCTCCATGTCTGCGTGGGTTTCCTTCGGGTACTCTGGTTTCCTCCCACAATCAAAGACATGCAGGTTAGGTGTATTGGTGATTCTAAATTGTCCCGTGTGTGTGCCCTGCGGTGGGCTGGCACCCTGCCTGGGGTTTGTTTCCTGCCTTATGCCCTGTGTTAGCTGGGATTGGCTCCAGCAGACCTCCGCGACCCTGTAGTTAGAATATTGCGGGTTGGATAATGGATGGATGGATATATAAATGCTATATAAATAAATCTAGTGGTTAGAAAATTACTGGACTCTGAAGTAAATCAGGTAATCAAGGAGGTTTACAACATTTTTTCTTTCCCTACATAACTGGATCTTGATAGCAGTTACTCCTGTTAAATTATGAATCCACTGGAATAATTCATAGGGGGTGCTGCCACGTTATAATAACATAAAATAGAATTACTACTATCCATTATATTCACATAATGGATATTTGTTTTCTTTCATTTGGGATATCACAGAAGATAATATACAAAATACATAAAATATTTAAACACAAATTAAGCAAGACATTATTTAGACATACTGTTGTGGAAGAAATTTACCAGCACCCCAGCCCCAACAGGATATGGCAGAACATTGATACCTTAAATTGTCACAATTGACCTGATCCACTAGGCTGATTGACATACCTGTTAACTTAGGAGTATGTGACTTTTTAGGTGTTTAGGAGTCTTTCTGAATCCTTTGTGTGACCATATGTTACCTTCTTTTGCCCGGCCACCCTGTCACAGGAAACATAGTCTATGCATAACAGTAGAAGTAGGCATGCTTTAAAAGATAACTTTTTTTCTTATACCAAGGCTTGTTTTTTCATTTTGATATATTAATTAATAAAGTCACTTGAATGCCTTTTTCTTAATAGCTTAAACCTTTATCATAGTGAATACCAAAATAACATCTTTCAGTTCGTGTGACTCCTTATCACTTCCGGGTCAGATAAAAAGTTCTCCTCTTCATCCCGGAAGTACGCCATCTCCCCTGTCGCTGTGACTAAGACGCACTTCTGGGTTATAGAGTACTCTCTGGGCCTCCTTGCAGCGTCCTCTGTTGGCCCCTGTGGTATCCAGGAGGGCTGTAAAAGATAACTCCATCGTCCATGATTTCCTGCTGGTATATGGGGCACCTCCATGCTGCAGGGAGAGCTCCATCTGGCGGCCTGGGGGTATTGGCCGGGATGACAAGCCAGCCATAGACCACAGCAGGTAACTTTATGATTAAAATTGTATGTGAGGTCCAAATTAACAGGTTATCTTGAGCTGGAGTTTCACAATCTGCTTCAGCTGTTTTATGCTTAAGGGTCACATTTTTTTTAAGAAAAACATTTATGAAATCATTGACAGTAATTTCTTGTTGATGACTGAAGTTTTATAAAATCAAGAGCATTTAAAGAAAGAGAGATTGATTTTCTGGAGAAACCTTCACTATGATTGATCCAAATTCCAATTTTTAATGAATGAACACATATTTTATTCTAATCCAGTGCGCTATTACATGACATGACTAATTAGTAAGTTTTCATAAGCAAAACTTTTAGTATTTAGTACAAACTTAGTACAAAAGAAAATAGCAAATGAAGTCAATCAACAGCCAAACACAACTGTGCAGTCATTTTCTCTGGGTGAATGTATTATTGTTGACAAAAAAACATAACAGAAAAAGCAACAAGTATTAAAAAATGCTGTAAAAAATTGGATCCATATGAATGAGAGAGACAAATGTGCAGTTTATTCAAAATGTGTAAGTTGCCTTGAAGAAATGTGTCTCTCTTTGCAACATGTGGTCATTGACAATTACCATAATATTTCAAATGTAAGCTCCTTGGATGCCTCATTTAAGACTACAGGCAGCTCTGAATGTCTCAGAGGGGAGCAACAATAGTGCCCTTGTTTGAGTGCTTTTAATGTACTTTGCCAAATGTTGTTTCTTCCTACACTTTGTCCCTGAAAGAAATGTTTTCAGAATGATGCCTGTAATTATATTTAAAAGAACACATGTGGAAATATAAAAGTAGGAGAAAGGGTGACTCACACTGTTTCCAAAAAATACATTGTAAGATTGCTGATTTTGAGCAGTGGAAAGCAGAAGCTATTTATGTTTCTGTTAAACATTTTTGCTTTGTATTTGTTTTGGTAAAATTCAATAGATAAAAAACAACTTTGTTACTTTATAAATACAAGTTTTCTTACTTACCTATCCTTTTCACTCCCAGATAATCAATTAAGGCAGGAACTGGGAGAACTTCTTGACCATTCTGAGGCAGTTGAGGGGTATGGTATAGCAGGCTGCTTGGTGCTTGGGCTTATTGACACATTTAGAAGACAAAAGAGGCTGACAGAGGGGTGCGAAAGGATTTAAGGTGGGCAGGATTTATGAGTTTTTTCGTTGGTTCTGGTAATTCTAGTGCTAAATATATTTGTTTCTGGAAACATAAACTTAATTTTTCCCTTGCATGTTTTGTTGACTTGCATATCTTCATCTTCTTCTTTTGGCTACTTTTGTTAGGTTTTGCCACGGCGGATCATCTTTTTCCATCTTGCTTTGTTACACCCATCTCCTGCATGTCTTCTCTCACCACATCCATAAACCTTTTCTTAGGCCTTCCTCTTTACCTCTTGCCTGGCAGCTCTATCCTTAGCATCATTTTCCCAATATACCCATCATCTCTCTTCTGCACATGTCCAAACCAACACAATCTCACCTCTCTGACTTTGTCTACAAACCATCCAAACTGAGACGAACTTCTAATTTACTAATTTCAAATCCTGTCCATTCTCGTCACACCCAATTCAAACATCTTTAACACTGCCGTCTCCAGTTCTGTCTCCTTTTTTTGGTCAGTGATACTGTCTTCAACCCATATCACATAGCTGGTCTCACTACCACCCTGTAGACCTTCCCTTTCACTCTTGCTGAAACCCATCTGTCACAAATTACTCCTAACACTCTTCTTCAACCATTCCACCCTACCTGCACTCTCCTTTTCTCTCCCAAAATTCACGTTACTGTGTAATGTTGATCCCAAGTATTTAAACTCCTCCACCTTCGGCAACTCTACTCTCAGCATCCTCACCATTCCACTGACTTCATGCATATATTTTTAAGAAATGCCTAAATAATTTTTGCACCATTTACAGAAGACTGACGCGCATTGCTCATTGAAAATGCAACATGGATGCAGTGTTTTGCATTTATCCCATCAGTGTGTAGTTCATTATTAGGACAGTGACCTCATTTGGTAGTTTATATGTTTTGATGCAATAGTGTCCTTTTTACAATTGTTTATATTGTTTTGAATGAAGTGTGTGCATTCTTAATAGTTGTGTGATCTTTTCCTCTTTGTTCTAGTATTTTCAGGCTATGTGTATAGAGTTTTGCAAAAATGCACTATAGTTTCAGAAAGAAACAGAAAAAACTGTACTGCGTGTCCTTGTATTGTCTCAAAGTGAAAAAATAAAATGAACTTTGGTGATGTTTTTTTACAGAATTAAAAGGAAGCTAGTGAGTGGTGGTAGAGGGCATATATTTACACAGAGCCTCCAGAATGCTATTGTTGACATCGTGCATTGCAACAACTCAATAAGTTAAGAGAAATACAGAGAAATACAATAGAAGACAATAATCATTTTCAAGGAATTCAAAGTGTAAGCCTGAGTACCATTCACTGTGTGCTGCAGTGCAACAGAATGTGTATGAAGCAGCTTTATCATGTTATGTTCCAACTCAACACTGACACAGTAAAAGAGCTTTTGCATTTTCAATATGTACAAATTAGACCATGTTTTACATATAGCAATAGTAAATGTTAACATTATATATATATATATACACAGTACTATGTATATGCTATATAATTACTTTTTACTCTCATTCCACAGACATTTTGAGCTGGAGACTCTGCAGGAATGAATAGTGATGAGTCAGTCTTTAACCTTGCAAAGATAAGGATGAGATGTAACACCATTGACGACTGTGCAATTATCCATGTATCTGGCTGGCATGGGGAACTGTCACCCTCTCTGTAGGCTTCAGCCACCATGGAGTCCATCATTGTCGTGCCACGGAAGTACCATACAATACACCTACTGATGTTTCTGAGTGGGCTTAGAAATGCACTAATGTAACAGGAACGTGAACAAGCAGAACCAGCCACAGAGCTTTTATGTCACCATTTGGAACAATGTCAGTTTTCATTGCAGTATTCTAATATAGTTTTAGAGTCATGCCAGAATGGTTTGAGAGTCCTGCAAGATTTTTAAATGTCTTCCTTTTGTCTTATTATCTGTTCCTCAACCCTAATGAGAAATTTGGCATTAAAAAAGGAGCACTACAAAATTGTGGATTTCATTAGTGCAGATCCTTTAACACCCCAAATAACCTTGTCCCTATTTTTCAAACTTGTCACCATTGAAGTGTCTGACCAGCTGAAGTCGAATACAAAAACGTTCACTGCTTTGCCACTTTCATATTGTTAAAAAACTTTTAACTTTGCTTCCACTTTTTGACATATCTTTTCTACTTGAATTTCTCCAGAGACCTATCTTTTTGTCATTTTGGGGACCATGATGATGCACTTGGTTTCATGAAAATATAAAAGGTTCAAAATACAAAACGCATACAGGAGATCAGAGCGAACAAGACTGGACACAAGGAGTTGGTGCCTGGTGTTATGTCACTAGTAACAAAATTTTATACAGTACAGTGTTCTTTTTTCTTATTAAACAGAGAAAATAATATTAACATACAGTATATCTGAAACATATCTGTCATAGCTGTTAAGTTCCATACAGTATGTCTACTGTATTATGAGTTAGGTACTGCATGTACTGTGTACCCTTAAACACCTGGCAGCACAACTGGTTTTGTTTAAAATGCATGTCGTGTGGGAAGATAGATATGCCTACAATGGACGTATGTTCAATTGGATGTTAGGGAAGATATATGATACATACCCGCTACAGACTTTGGACATAAGGACGTAAGACTCAGCAGGACACAAGTCAATAGATAACAATACAGTCCTACATCATAAGGCTTGGGACAGAGAGAAAAAACTGAAAGAGGGTCAGAATGACATTGAAATTACAGTAACAGCATTTTAAACAGATAACCTTAAGTTGTCTTTTAAGGGATTTAATTTAGTTTACAGATCAAGCAGCTTTAGGAGGCACATTCCAAAATGAGTGCAATAGAAATGAAGGCTTTATGTTAATGAAAATACTATATAAATAAAATGAAACTGTGAATCAAACCTAACAATGAATCCAAGATGGACATTACATCAAGCCTGAAGAGACATGCTACTTATAGTGCTCGGTTTATTGTGATAGCCCTGCCTAATCTAAGCAATTAGTGTCTTTAAACAAGTTTGGTTCATTTAGATAACACAGTCATGGAGCGCTTCTAGTCAAATGACAGAGAAATGGTATATTTTTCTAACACACCTACAGTATGCCTTAATATTATCTAAAGGTTGCAAAATAATTAAACAGATTAAAAGTCTGTGGCAAAAATCTGGTTCATTGAATATCCATCCATTATCCAACCCACTATATCCTAACTACAAATCCCGGACAGGGCGCCAGCCCACCGCAGGGCACATGCACACACATAGCACACACTAGGGACAATTTAGGATCGCCAAAGCACCTAACCTGCATGTCTTTTGACTATGGGAGGTAACCCACACAGACATGGGGAGAACATGCAAATTCCATGCAGGGAGGACCTGGGAAGCAAACCCAGGTCTCCTTACTGCGAGGCAACAGCGCTACCCACTGTGCCACGCCTCAATATTAATGTTCTGACAAAAATTATTATTATTTAAACAGGCAGTTATAGTTAAAGACACTTTACAAGTTTACTGTTTATACTCGCGTTTAAGTTCTCCTGAAGATAAGTCTGTGCTTGATTTTACCGTATAATTTCTGGTATTTTATAATGTGGGTTGTATAAGTCAAATGCGGAAAACTTACGCTATTGGTCCAAAAGATTATGATATGCTAACACCCACCTGAGAGAGTAACCACGGAGTACACTGCCTTTTTGTCCTGTGTATTGTGACTATGTCACCACACAGTAATACGCAAACTATTCTGAAGTGACATTTGCACTGTTTTGTGTTTTTTGTATCTCACACCCTCATACACCTTTATTGTAAGTGTATCCCTTATCTACAATGGAGCATTCAATCAGAAGAAAATATGAAGCTGGTTTTAAATTAAAAGTCATTGAAGTAGTGAAAGAATTTGTTAACTGCACTGCTGCAACAAAATCTGATGTGTCTGTGAAACTAGTGCAAGATTGGAAGAAGCAAGAAGATGTAAAAAAAAAAAGAAGTTTCGCATTTTTGAACGGGCGTATAAGTCAAGGTCTGATTTTATGATCGATTTTTCAGGTTTCAAGACCCGACTTATATGAGAGTATATACAGTGTACAGTATACAGAAAGTTTTACCCCAACATATACAGTATCTGTGAAACATATGTTATAAGAGGATAAGACAAAATTGAAGTGGCTGAACTCTAGTGTACAGTATGTAGTAAAGCAGAAGTTCACTAATGTTATTTGGTTCAAGGCTAGCTAAAATATTAAAGGGTGCCAACAGAATTTAATAATAATTACATTCTAGTGTTTGGCCATTTAAAGGTAATCTTAGTTTGACACACCAGAGAGTTTAAAAGATAACTTTCCAGAGAGTAACAAATCTCCCCTACAATATGCTTATTTTTTATTGAGATCCTCTGCCAACATAACCAGTTCCAGTCTGACATATTCCAATTTTTAATCTAATCCTCAATATGTGCTGTGATGGATTGCAGGCCTATATAGGACAGAACCATTTGCTTTTCTCAGGTAGAAGTGTAAACTCTTGCACCTCATGACCCTGCTGTAAGTAGGATAAGGAGATAAGATGACAAATGGTTAAACAGTAACTTATTTTAATCTTCACAATCCACACATTTCTTTACTAAATATTTGCCAATATTAAAAGATATAATGTTTGGTCATTTGCCAAAAATGTAGGAAACAGACTACATAAAATACAAAGTACGAATACTAATATTTAAATGAGGATGCTTAACGTTTTCCAAAACTATACATTAAAACTCATCTCCCTTAACTTTGCCAGCTACACATCTGCTGTTGGCTTCAATACACTGTAGATGAATATATGCTTATTCATGTTGTTTTTGATTAAGGTCTTAAGTTTAGAAAGGTGTCATTTGTACCTCACAAAGTGCCAAAGAATGAACAGCAGTAACAATTAATTCTTCTCAGGCTTATGACATTGATGAAATACCTAGTTCTTCTGCTAATAACACCCTCCCCATTTTGAACAGAAATATGTGCCCTCCTCGTGGCTCTATTACAAAGAAAAATGACTCCATGTAAGATCATGAAACATTGTTTTACTCTCTAACTTAAAGAATAGACTATTAGGTTTGTTAAAATTGATGTCTTCTAAATAAATGCAACAGTTGAGTCGGAAGGTTTATAAAGGAAAAATACCATTTTATGAATTAAGCTGAATACATTAGTTAGCATTATTTTATTTTATTCAGTAACATCAGTCTATAAATATCTGTTTTATATAGGAATCAACAGTAACCTCTCAGGAAGAATTTTGCAATAAATAAAATCACAGTTCTGAAAGAAAAAGCAATACAGACAGTAAAGAAACTCTAAGATGTTAGTATATTAAATGGAAATGAACAGACAGTTTGGAAAAGCAACAAAACAGAAATTCAGTGTCTCATTTATAAAGGGTGTAAACGTGAATGTTTGAATTCAATCACTTCGGCTGGGTGTTTATTTTCTATAAGAGACAAAGTCATTTGTCTTTATTTTGGCAAACTTTGAAAACTCTCCACATTTTCTAAGCTTAATGCCAGAAATGATAACATCCTGAAGGCTGTAACAACATTTTCAGCAAGAGCCAAAGTTGGAAATGAGACCTGCTGTCACGTTATCCCTGCATGTTAAGTTTAATTAAGACTAAGCCTTTGTACAGCATTTGTTGCAATTAAAAAAATGAATATCCGTTAGTATCATTATTGGCTGTATCACTCCACAAGGAAAAAAAGACGACTGTGCAGTCTGAAATTAAGCCAAGACATACAAGGATATTGTATTTAAAATAATAAAGTAATGCTAATAGGACACTTCTTTCCAACTAACAAACACCATGTTTAACTTTACATTACAATGGCAGGTTAATTGTTATATTACAGCCATGGATGAAAATTAACATACACAGATATTTTTTGAGAACAGGTTTTTTTACTATGCATTTATAATTTTGATAGAGAGAAAATGCAACCAAGTAAAACACAAAACCAGGGCTTGTATTACACAAATCATCGTCCAGCACTGTATGAGCCTGATTTTAGAGAGATTTATTTTATGTCTATGTTGCAGCCTCCACTGTAACATGCCTAGAGCACAGCGGTATGACACAATGGATCATCAGAGGGTTTTGTTATACAGACATATAATACAGACATTCAAATTCATTTTCACAGTATTCATGTATTTCCTACCCATTCCAGGGTTGTAGCGAGCTGAAGTCAATCCTGGCAGCACAATCATCCAGCATACTCTCACACTTATTTCTACAAGATCAGCTTAATGTCACAAGTTAAAATATTAAGTAAAATATTAAATCATTGAAGTATATAAGCATACAGTGAAAAGAGGCAATCTGTACATCACTTGAATTTGGAGGTTTAGTTTAGAACAGGGGTGTCCACACTTTTTCAGCTTGCGAGCTACTTTTAACATGACCAGGTCGAAATGATCTACCTACATTAAAAATTATATATATATATATATATATATATATATATATATATTGTAAAAGAGAAATTAGAGACACACATAAAGGTTTGGGGTTTCCGGCCCCATATACTGTAAAATTATCCACAGTCTCAAATATAATCTGGTCAAAATACATATACAAAACAGTATTTGGTTGACAGAGGTAAGATGGCGTCGAAGGAGTATTTATGAAGGTGGGGCCGGAAGTGGAGGAATGCTGGGTAGGAACCGTGGTGGATGATGGGACTGCTGACGTCATAGGTAGTGGACAGAGGAAGGGCGGAAGTATTGTACTGCGGGAATCTGTAGGAGGTAGAATCATGGCGGCGGTGCGTCTTTTTTTCTGTAATAGACAAAGAGAAAAAGGTTAGTACCCCGCCACTCCCTCCTGCCGTATGACTTCCCGATCTTATTAAGGTCCGTCCGCGGCCCCCTACTTGCGCGTGTGTGACACGACCCCCCCCTCGGCCCAGACCCATCAGGTCGGGCGGACCGAACCGAGAGGTCGTGAATACGGGAGAGGGCATCGGCATTTGCCTGAAGGTTATCCCGACGATAAGTGACGGTGAACTTATACGGTTGTAAGTCCAGAAACCACCTGGTGACTCGGGGATTCGACTCCTTGTGCAGTGACATCCACTGAAGAGCAGCGTGATCAGTCACTAGAGTGAATTCGCGACCCAACAGGTAGTAACGTAGATGAGTCACCGCCCACTTAATGGCCAAGGCTTCCCTCTCCACTGTCGCATACCTGGTCTCCCGGTCCAGCAGTTTCCGGCTCAGGTACATTACGGAGGAGAAAAGGAAGAGTAAAATCAGGGGTTCTCAAAATCGGTGCCGAGGACAGGGCCTTTTTCAAGTCACTGAATGCTTGGTCTGCCTTGTCGTTCCATACCACGTATAAGGAAGCGCCTTTTTTCGTTAAATCAGTCAAGGGTGCTGCCTTTTCGGAGAAGCAGGGCACGAACTGGTGGTAGTACCCCGCTAACCCCAAGAAAGCCTGCACCTGTCTCTTGGTATTCGGACGGGGCCATTCGAGAATGTCTTTTATTTTCGAACATTGCGGTTTCACCTGTCCTCGTCCAACCACGTAGCCTAAATATCTGGCCTCCTTTAAACCAAAGAAACACTTACGCGGATTTATGCGGAGACCGGCTTTCGCTAGTGTCGCGAGGACAGCGGATACCTGCAATAGATGTTCCTTCCAGGTGTCGGAATAGATGACTACGTCATCCAGGTAGGCGGCACTATAGGACTTGTGGGGCTTTAGCACACTATCCACCAGACGCTGAAAAGTCACTGAGGCCCCATGCAGGGAATTTGCCAGTACCCTTTTGTCATGTCAATAGTAGTCGGGTAGCGAGCCATACCCAAGCGCTCGATAAGGTCATCTATTTGGGGCATCGGGTAGGCATCGAACTTGGAGACTTGATTTAGACGTCTGAAGTCATTACAGAATCTCCCGGAGCTGTCGGGTTTGGACACGAGGACGATAGGACTGGACCAGGGACTATGGCTCTCTTCGATAATGTCCATGTCCAACATCCGTTGAACATCGAGTTCCACCTCGGCGAGTCTATAGGGTCTCTCCCGGACTATAACTCCAGGTGCCGTGACTATGTCATCCTCAATCAGCGAAGTCCGGCCTGGTGCCTCGCTCACTACTTCAGGAACGGCCAGGATTGCTTGGGTTAAATCCTGCCGTTGTTGGGGGGTCAGCTCGTCACCGAGGTTAAGGGCAGGTGTGCAGGCGAATAGGGAGAGGGATCCACGCGTCTCGGTCAATCAATCAATCAATCAACATTTATTTATATAGCACATTTTCATACAAAAAAATGTAGCTCAAAGTGCTTTACAAAATGAATAGAAAAATATAAGACACAATAAAAAATAAACATAAGTCAACATTAATTAACATAGAATAAGTAAGGTCCGATGGCCAGGGTGGACAGAAAAAACAAAAAAACCTCCAAAAGCTGGAGAAAAAAATAAAATCTGTAGGGTTCCAGACCAAGAGACCGCCCAGTCCCCTCTGGGCAATCTACCTAACATAAATCAAACAGTCCTCTTTGTATTTAGGGTTTTCATGGAAGGACCTGATGATGATGGTCATGTAGACTTCTGGCTTTCAGTCCATCAATGTTGGTGCATCATGATGCTTTGAGTAGGTGGTGGTGGCACAGGCCGCCACCACAAACAAACCAGAAAAAGAAACAGAAGAGAGAGTAGGGGGCAGTACAGATTTTTGGAGCCACTGTGAATAGTTATTATGAAGAATTGAACATACAGAGTATCAGTATTAAGTTAAAGTGAAGTTATAAAAAGGCCATGTTAAAGTAATGTGTTTTCAGCAGTGTTTTAAAGTGCTCCACTGTATTAGCCTGGCGAATTCCTATTGGCAGGCTATTCCAGATTTTAGGTACATAACAGCAGAAGGCCGCCTCACCACTTCTTTTAAGTTTAGCTTTTGGAATTATAAGGAGACACTCATTTGAAGATCTAAGGTTACGATTTGGAATATAACGTTTCAGGCATTCCGATATATAAGATGGAGCGAGATTATTTAAGGCTTTATAAACCATAAGCAGTATTTTAAAGTCAATCCTGAATGACACAGGCAACCAGTGTAGTGACATCAAAACTGGAGAAATGTGTTCGGATTTTCTTTTCCCAGTTAGGATTCTAGCAGCTGCATTCTGCACTCGTTGCAAATGATTTATGTCTTTTTTGGGTAGTCCTGAGAGGAGTGCGTTACAGTAATCTAGTCTACTGAAAACAAAAGCGTGAATTAATTTCTCAGCATCTTTCAATGATATAAGAGGTCTAACTTTTGCTATGTTTCTTAAGTGAAAAAATGCTGTCCTAGTGGTCTGATGAATATGCGATTTAAAATTCAGATTACAGTCAACAGTTACCCCTAAGTTTTTTACTTCCGTCTTAACTTTTAATCCTAATGCATCAAGTTTATTTCTGATAACCTTATTGAATCCATTATTGCCAATTACTAAAATTTCAGTTTTCTCTTTATTTAGTTTGAGAAAATTACTATTCATCCATTCAGAAATACCAGTAAGACATTGTGTTAGTGTATCGAAAGAGTCGGAGTCATCAGGTGCTATTGATAAGTACAGCTGTGTGTCATCAGCATAGCTATGGTAACTCACGTTGTAACCTGAGATAATCTGACCTAATGGAAGCATGTAGATTGAGAATAACAGCGGACCCAGGATAGAGCCTTGTGGAACACCATATCGAATATCATGTGTCTTTGAGATTGATTACCACAACTCACAAAGAATTTTCTACCTGCCAGGTAGGATTCAAACCAATTTAAGACACTGCCAGAGAGGCCCACCCATTGACTAAGGCGATTTCTAAGAATATTGTGATCAATGGTGTCAAATGCAGCACTCAGATCTAAGAGGATGAGAACAGATAAATGGCCTTTGTCTGCATTTACCCGCAAGTCATTTACTACTTTAATAAGTGCAGTTTCTCTGCTGTGATTTGTTCTGAAGCCTGACTGAAATTTATCAAGAATAGCATGTTTATTGAGGTGGTCATTTAACTGCATAATGACTGCCTTCTCTAGAATTTTACTTAAGAAGGGCAGGTTAGAGATGGGTCTAAAATTTTCAAAGGCAGAGGGGTCAAGATTATTTTTCTTGAGCAGGGGTTTAACTACAGCAGTCTTAAGACAGTCTGGAAAGACCCCCGTATCTAATGACGAATTAACTATGTCCAGAATATTGTCAATTAGCACGCCTGATATTTCTTTGAAAAACCTTGTTGGTAATGGGTCAAGGACGCAGGTGGAGGGTTTCAGTTGAGAGATTATACTATGTAATTTTGGTAAATCTATCCTGGTGAAAGCATTTAATTTGTTTATAATGGAGTACCAGGGCTTTGGAGGTTCTGCAGTGTTGGGGAGATATACTATGTTATCTCTAATATCATTAATTTTTTGATTGAAAAATACAGCAATGTTCTCACAGGTTTCACTGGAAGTATTCTGGGGGCATTCCTTTGTGTTACCTGGGTTTAACAGACGATCAATTGTAGAGAATAAGACTCTGGGATTACTAGCATTGTTATTTATAATATTAGAGAAATTGCAGCCTCTCAAGGCGGACTGTGTTATTGTATTCTGTTATTTTAGCCTTCAATATCTCATAATGGATAGTTAGTTTAGTTTTTCTCCATTTACGCTCAGCTCTACGACATGTTCTCTTTAAATCAGACACTCTTTTTGTCTTCCATGGAATAACAATACTAGAAGATTTTTTAATTGTCTTTTCATGTGCAACTATGTCAACAGCAGTTCTTACTTTAGAATTCAAGTTTTCCACTTTACTATTTACATTATCCTCGCTATTATAGTTGGCATTATAAACGGACTGATCGCTTAGAATGTTTGTAAGTTTTAAAGCTGCTGCTGAGTCAAATGAGCGTTTTTTAACAAAATGCTTCTCATGAGAGTTGACCTGCTTTATGTGTAGGCTGATTAACGAGCTGTCTCAAATCAAGAGTCCAGGAGGTTCATGAATTCAACAGGTTTTAACAAATTTACATGATAGATCCTCTCGCTTGGCCGATGATTTGGTTGTTTAACCAAATAATCAACGAGCCCCTTTCTTTCTTTAATCTCGTATGGTCCTTGCCAGCGAGCTAGTAATTTAGAGTGGGAGGTAGGAACGAGCACCATTACTCGATCCCCCGGGTGGAACTCCCGGAGTACTGAGTTACGGTTGTAGCACTGAACTTACACTGTTTGCACACGAGTCACGTGTTCCTTTAGGAGTGGCCTGATTTTATTGAGCCTGTCGTGCAGTTGCGCCACATACTCCAATATATTCATGGATGGTATGGCCTGTGTTTCCCATCCTTCTTTTACTATATCCGATATCCCTCGGGGTTGTCGTCCATATAATAACTCAAATGGGGAGAAACCAGTGGAGGCCTGGGATACTTCCCGGTAAGCAAAAAGCACAAAGGGTAACAGTTGGTCCCAGTTCCTACTGTCTGCGCTGACTACCTTGCGTAGCATCTGTTTAAGAGTCTGGTTAAACCGTTCCACCAACCCGTCTGTTTGCGGGTGATAGACAGACGTCTTCAGGTGCTTAATATGAAGTAACCTGGCAACCTCCCTGAACGTATCTGAAGTAAAGGGCGTACCCTGATCCGTGAGGACTTCTTTGGGTATACCCCCTCTAGAAAACAGGTTGACCAATTCCCGTGCGATATTTTTGGTATTAGCGGAGCGCAGAGGAACCGCCTCTGGATACCGGGTTGCGTAGTCTACCATGACTAATATATATTTATAGCCAAGGTTAGAGGGTTCCAGGAGTCCGACTATATCCACCCCTATTCTTTCGAAGGGAATATCAATAAGTGGAATGGGGATGAGAGGAGCACGGTCCCTCCTAGGAATCTGGCGAATCTGACACTCCGGGCAGGACTGGCAGAAACGCCAGACCTCCTCATTAATCCCGGGCCAGAAAAAGCGGAGCTTTATCCTCTCCAAAGTCTTCTCAGCCGCGAGATGGGCATGGGCTAATTCGAATATCTCCTGCCGGAAGGTACGCGGGACTAGCAACAATTTCTGCACCTCACCCTCGTGGGTCGCAACTCAATAAACCAGATCGTTCTCCATAACGAAAAAAGGTTCACGTGGTATGGAATCGTCAGCCTGTGGGCCACCAGGGACAACGATAGCATTCCAGGCAAACTTTAGGGAGTCGTCATTCCACTGTTCCGTTTTGAATGATGCAGGCGTGGATCGAAATTGCTGTTCTAGACTATTCAAAGGATCTTGTGTGTCAGCAACCGGAAGCGTTCCCTGGCTCGTGTCCTCCCCTGCAGATACTTCCGGGTCATGGTCCATCGCCAGAGAAACGTCCCCTGGAGGACCTCCGTCATTACTGTCTACCCTAGCGCACGGCGTGGGGACCATGGGAAGGGAGCCCTGCCCCTTCATAACTAGACCCAATGAGGCCCCGGGAGCGATGTAAGTTCTACTGCTGATTCTGTTCGACCAGTCTTGTCCCAAAATCACCGGAAAGGGGGGTTCAGGTAACACAGTGACTGGTAAGCGAGTCATGTCCCCTTTCCAGGTGATGTAACATTCCGCGGAACGATAAGATCTGGTCTTCCCATGTACACAAGTGACTTGTAAATGTTGAGTTAGCCACTCTCGCGGTAAAAGATAACGGCAAGCGACAATAATAATGTTGCTGCCGGAATCAAACAGAGCCCTCACCACGTGCCCATTCACTAACTCTGCTCCCGTGTTAGGACTTGCCAGGGGATGTGACAGGGCACAGTACCTCTCTGTTGTAGCCCAGGTACAATCCATTGGCTCCGTGTTGAGTGGGCACGTAGGTAGTAGGTGGCCGACCTCTCCACGCTTGAAACAGCGCGAGGAGGCTGGCTTCTCTTTAGGCTTTGCCGGCGCGTCGAGTGGGCCCGGGGGTGGTGACATGACCCTGCCAATTCCCGCGAGCTTGCCTTTCTGACCCCCCGGCTCAGAAAACCGCGAGCTGACGCTCCAGGACTTCCAGGAAACCCTGCATGTCCTTAACACTAGACTTACCAGAGCCTATGAAAAAACTCGTAAATCTGTCCCACCTTAAATCGCTTCTTAAAACCGTTCTCACCTCTCCGCCAGCATCTTTTGTTAATCTAAATGTGCTGATAAAAGAAAAGCTGCAAGTAGCCGGCTATTCCATCCCCCCACCGACTTAGAACGTGCACAAACTTCTCCCAGCTCATGCCTTGATTGATTTTCATTTATTTATTTATTTATTTATTATTTCAGAAATCATTTTATGACACGATGTACCTTTATTTATTTACTTACTTCCTAAAGCCTAAAGTCACAAGTAGTGTGCAGAGGGCATGCTCAAAACTGTGTGTAATGCCACGAAAAGTGCCTGCTGACACTTTAGTATGCAAGCAATGGTATGTGCATTCTTGCTCCGATGTAGAAGGGAGCTGAGTTTACCTCTGTTACAGCGCGTCTATGTGAAAACAGCAGTATCAGATGCGGGGGTGGGGTGTATTTGGGCTTGTGAACGCGGCCGAGATAATGAAACAGACTAAAAAAAAAAAAACAAAGCTAACCTTTACAAGTATCATAAATTACACTGGCTGTTACAGACTGAAATCAAATGTATGTTTTTATTCTAAAATAGTAAGACTAAGAGCAGTTTACTTCTCATAACGGAGAGGTGCAGGATCAAACTCACTACCTTTTGATTCCCAGTCGGCAGCTGAGTCAATTGCGCCATGGTGGAAGTCATAATAAACACTTGTCAAAGTCGCATGTTAAGGCGGCTTTTTGTTTCTGCAGTTATATTTTTGAATAAAAGCGCAATTGTTGTGTTAGATTTGTACCATCTGTGAAAATATTTCTTTTGATATTTGGACTTCAGGCTTCATACATTATATAGTTTATGCCTACATTTTGTCATCTACTACTAGAATATAAAAAACGTTTCTGTTTTAACAATGTGTTTACACAGATTACTGTAGAAATGGAACAGACATGAAATGTTTGTGTTCCAAACAACGATCTATTATTTCCACTCTAAAACTCCACTTCACTCCCAGAAAATCAATCAAGGCATGATCTGGGAGAAGTTTGTGCACGTTCTAAGTCGGTGGGGGGATGGAATAGCCGGCTGCTTTGCAGCCTGATTTTTATCAGCACATTTAGATGACAAAAGACGCTCGTGGAGAGCTGTGAACGATTTTAAGAAGCGATTTAAGGTGGGACGGATTTACGAGTTTTTTCATAGGCTCTGGTAATTCTAGTGTTAAAAGGATGGCGCCGGACCTGCTGGGCGAGGGAACTTGGCATTGCGTTGACCAAACCCTCACAGGCCACCTGTTCTACCACTTTCCAGGCCTGGGGATATTCGGGCCATAGCCAACGCACCATCTTGCCCCAAAACTCAAACGCCTGAGCTCGAGCCAATTTATCAGGGTCAAACTGCCACGTTCTCCATTCGCTCACCTGCTGGCCCGGCGTAATGCCGTAGCATGCCAGGATCTCCTGTTTTAGATTGTCGTAATCCACGGCCTCCTCCTCGGGGAGGTCATAGTAAGCCCACCGCGCGGGTCCCTTTAGGTAGGGTGCCAATATGGACACCCACTCGGACCGCTGCCACTGGTTCCGGGTGGCCGTCCTTTCAAAGAATCCCAAATATGACTCGATATCATCGGTCTCCGACAGTGGAACAAGGGGAGGAGGCGTCTGTCGAGGCGGGTCAGCTGTTACCGTCTGTGCTGTGGCCGACCTGAACTTTGATTCTTCCAATTCGCGGTTTGTTGTGGCTTGCGCTCTCTGCAGGGACTGGATCTGGGCTGACAGTCCTTGCAACACGGAGTTCAGGGGCCTCATGTATAACGCCGTGTGTAGAACTCGCACTATAACATGGCGTAAGCACAAAAGCCGAAATGTGCTTACGCACAGAAAAATCCAGATGCAGGAATCTGTGCGTACTCCAACTTCCACGTTCTTCTGCTACATAAATCCCGATCAGCGTGAAAACTAACGCTCGTGCACGCGCATTATGTAACGCCCCAAATCCTCCCAGAATTACGCCTATTTGAATATGCAAATCAATATAAATCGCCCTTAAGCGCAGCCTTCTGTGAAAAGACAATGGGAAAAGCACGGGAAAATATAAGAATTTCAGCGAATACCAAGTGGAGGCAAAGGAAAAACATACTATTTGTTCAAATAAGCCGTGGTATAATCAACAAAAGGAAGTTGATCGAGTGGCATAGCGTGTTGGAGAAACTTGAAAGCTCACATCCACAAAATCGCACAGTGCCGGAAATAAAAAAGAAGTCGCATATCAAAGTCGCCGTGGAAAGCCGAGTTGTAGTCCACTGTCTGAGTGTCATATGAAAGCTTATTAGGGTACAGAGAAAAAAGCCACACGGTGGGGAAAAAGCACGAAATGTCCACTTCAATCTCGACATTTCCACTTTAATCACGTAGTTTATTTTGTCATTAAAGTAGAACATCATAAAATTCATCTTAAAATTGTTTAATTAACCAGTTTCTAAAATCACATCGTAATTAAAGTAGCACGTTAAATGCTTTGTTTTGTATTTGATTTTCTATGTGCTCTATGTTTGTGAATCACTACTTGCTTCTTAAACCGGCTCTCTTCCTCCAACTGGACACAGAGTCCATTACATTCGTGATATTACATCTCTCTGAATAACTAAAATACTGAGATGTATACGTGATATCATTTTCATGATGATAGGAGTTAAAGAACGTTTGTGCTCATGACACAAGCGTTTAACTTTTGCCGAAATTTGTTGCTGCGTTTTTAGCTGTGTTGTTATTTTCTCTTTCTGTTTTATATTCAATATATATTGGCGTAGCCGTCACTGCAGTCCTTGCTTTTCTTTCCCCAAGTAACCGATCGCCATACAATCAGCTCTGTAATAGACGTTAAGCCATCTGTAAGCTTAGCGCCGATTCTTCAAAACGTAGTACATGTTTAATTAGTCTGTCCTTAAAGACACTCCCAGTGAAGAATATAGATTATTTAAATGAAGTTAAAGTTTTATCTGTATAATTTCACAAACATATTTTGCTGCATTTCACCTTAAAAATGATATCGTCATCATATGTAAATACGCTTTATAAAGTGGCTCAGGTTGTGCGATATTATAACTGTAGTGCAAGTTTACAGTGAGGTGATTGTACTTATAAGTACAAACAGTTCTACAAGGAGCAATTGATTGAGTGCAATTAAAGTTCTTGGGATTAAACTGTTTTGAACCGAGGTCCGATTACCTAAAGGCTTTGAAACGTTTTGCAGTGGCTGAGACAGCGTGTCCTTAATGCCGTATACCGATAATTCTCTTTCTGATCAGCTGCTGCTGTGATTCCCCACTCGGACACAGTGATATAAATACTCTGAGTGGTGCAGTGAGAGAAATATGGAAAAAGATGATCCGCTGTGGCAACTCCTAACAAGAGGAGCTGAAAGAAGAAGAAGAAGAAGAAGTGAGAGTAACAACGCTAAAGCAGTTTCTTATATTTGGAATACTATGGCTGTTCCCTGGACCATTATATTGTTACGAGTTAATTACAATCAGATGCATTACATTAATAAACAATATGCGGTTAGTTTCTGTGTATTTATAAAGCCGCGTCAGGAAAATAATGAGTAATCACACAAGAACAGTAGCACTGCTTTGACACTGGGTGCTGCCAGTTTGCAAAACCGAGCGGAGAACTTGCGTACGATAAGGCATGAGGTACCGTGGAAAAGTGCGTGGCTTTACGCCATGTGTAGGTTTTATACATCGCGATTTGAACGTGGAAAAGTTCTTACGCAACATTTCTGTGCGTACGCACCGTTTATACATGAGGCCCCAGGTCTTGTCCTTCCGACATTCTCTCGGACAATCTATCCTGCCGGCTACGCCACTGTAAAAGAGAAAAACGAGAGACACATAAAGGTTTGGCGTTTCTGGCCCCGTATACTGTAAAATTATCCACAGTCTCAAATATAATCCGGTCAAAATACATATACAAAACAGTATTTGGTTGACAGAGGTAAGATGGAGTCGAAGGAGCATTTATGAAGGCGGGGCCGGAAGTGTAGGAATGCTGGGTAGGAACCGTGGTGGATGATGGGACTGCTGACGTCATAGGTAGTGGACAGAGGAAGGGCGGAAGTATCGTACTGCGGGAAGCTGTAGTAGGTAGAATCATGGCGGCGGTGCGTCTTTTTTTCTGTAAGAGACAAAGAGAGAAAGGTTAGTACCCCGCCACTCCCTCCTGGTGTATGACTTCATGATCGTATTAAGGTCCGTCCGTGGCCCCCTACTCGTGCGTGTGTGACAATATATATATATATCTATACTAATAAAAGGCTCACTCACTCAGTCACTGACTGACCCAGCATTAATTCTCCAACTTCCCGTGTGGGTGGAAGGCTGAAATTTGGCAGGTTCATTCCTTACAGCTTCCTTACAAAAGTTGGGCAGGTTTCATTTTGAAATTCTACACGTAATGGTCATAACTGGAAGCTGTTTTTCTCCATTTACTGTAATGGAGTTGATCTCGAAAGCCGTGGGGGGGCGTTGTTTCGTGTGACATCATCACGCCTCCCATGTAATCACGCAGTACGTAGAAAACCGGAAGAGCTCCAAAAAGCGCTGAAGAAAACATGCATTATATAATTGAGAAGGCAGCGAAACAATAAGAAGCGAACGACGGACATATACAACCATATTCATGAGTGCTGCTACTTCGGAAACAAAGCACGGTGGAAACCTAAAGTTTAAATTAAGTTCATAGACAGGCTGCCGCTGGTGTTTGTAATTTAGTGCCTGCCCATATAAGGCCGTCCATCAGCGGCAATCCAATAGAAACACTGCCGCTAAATATTCACGGGTGAAGGACTGTGCTTATGCAGAGGAAGATGAGATGGTCAGGGTGGTGTTTGGCACAAACTCAGTGAAACTGCGAGAGAAACTTTTAAGTGCCGGGTCTTAGCTGACATTACATACAGCCATGGACATCACACGAGATGGCACCAGCACAGCTGGGAACCTTCGATGCAAGAACACCAAGCGGCTCACGTGAACTGACGCAGTTCACAGACAAAAAGCAACAGTTCCAAAGAGTGCTGAACAAAAGCCGAATTACACAATTGAGAAGGCAGCAAAAAAATATGATGCGTCTGATACATACAAGCATATTCATAAGTGCAGCTACTGCGGAAACAAAGCACACGGTGCAAAAAGTGAATGTCCCGCTAAAGGAAGACAGTGTAAAAAAAAAACCCGTGCATGCAGTGTGTCACATCTCAGATAAAGAGGAAGACGAGCTGTTTATTGATGCAGTAAGAAACGAATCGATGAATGAAACCTCTTATCTTTACAACGATTGACAAACACGGAATGTAACTTGAACACAACACATCGTACAAATACGACCCTGATTGAAAGAAATAATGATAATCAAATCCTTGATGACAGCAACACTCTGTAGCGGTGCCACATAGTGTTTAAATGTCAGTGCTGTGTGTGTGTCCCATTGACTGCGTGTATGTGTATCAGTTAATGTTGTCCCCGTAAAGGAGGATGGATGATGGGAGGAGTTCACAACCACTAATCTGGAAAGCACCTGTGTATATCAATTAATCAATTACTACTGTCACGGACTATTTAAGGAGAAGAGGAGGAGACGAAGAAGGGAACTAGCACGAGAGAGAGAGAGAGAAAAAGAGGAGAACAATATCGCATTCACGATCACAACTTGCCTGCCGAATCATTCCATTGCGCTTTCATCCAGTTTGTTTTCATTCATCCGGACTGCCTTTCAACCTGCTTGCCGCTGAAGACCCCGGGGTCGAATCATCATTCACCACACGCCGAGGAATCACGGTGAGGTTGTTCCAAACGCCGGGAAATACAAACATTACAATCGCCACTAATCAGTACCCGTATTCAGGACATTTATTCACGTATCGGACTCAAGTTCACACTCATTCTGTTTGCTAGCCATTTGTCGTTTGTGTGGTGTGTGTTATATGTTACGTGGACAAGGGAGGGGATTTGTATATATATATTGTCAGTGTTGCTTTGGGATTGTTGGGGTGGAGGAATATTTGGGTGTACATTTGTCTTGTGGCGTGTCTTGTGTCATTTAATACATTTATTCTTGTTTAATTTTACATTCTGCTTATTGTCTTTGCATTTCAAACCGTCGATTGGGGAAAGTTTATCTGTGTAGGAGTACGGCTTGACAGGAAAGGTTTCTCAGTCAATTATCCAGGCCACAGGTCTTGGAGGTGTAGCTGCCGGCTGGGAATAAGGGGTCGGCCGTTACATAAGTGGTGCCCTCTCTGAGGAATCTTTATTTAATTCGATCACTGTCTGCCTTTAAACTTTCCCAAATTAACATGTCTTTAGGGCGTGCCGAGCAGGACGACACCATTGCTTCGCCGGTGTGATGATGGAGTAGCCGGGCGCGCACGTCACGGTCAGAGCGTGTTCAGCGGTGCGAGAGGTGGTGGATTCTTTGCAGTCGCTGTACCTCGAAGATCACCGTGGACCTGAAGAGGAAGGCCTGGAGGACGTCTCGCCTCTGTGGGAGGATCTGGCGCAACAAATAACCCGGCTGGAGGAGAAGATCCGCGAGGTTGCCGAAAGTACGCTCGAGCGTGAAGCAGCCTTGCGGGCTCGCATCAGCAGCTCCCAGGAGGAAATGAAAGAATACATCAACGAGCAAGTTCAACTCCTGGGGCGGAAATGTGTTGTGCCTCCAGAGGCGGATCGACGCTGGCAAGATTCTCTTCAGGGGAAGTCCAAAGGTGTCTCCAGAAGATAAGACCGCCGCCCGTCATTCAACGCCGTCACGTATCTCGGGAGGGAGCGCATGCCTCAATCGCCCATTTGTTCCTGGGTGCCTGTCTTTTCCCAAGTTAGGGGCTCCATATAATGTCGATGATGTCCTGAACTTTGTGGAGGACGGGAGGCGTACCTGGCCGTTAACCCTCTAACCCCGGAAGAGCTAATTGGGGTGATAGGGACATCCCTCTCGGACCGGTGCGGAGCTGGTGGCTGACGGCCAAGAAGACTATTTTCGACTGGGGATCCTTTCGTCGATCTTTCCTCGCGCTTTTCTTCCGAAGACTACGAGACCGAACTGGAGGACAAGCTGCGGTCCATGGTGCAACTACCTTCACAAACCATCCGGGACTTCGCCTATGAATACCGGGCTTTGTGTTTGAAGTGGCGGCCGGCTATGGCTGAAGAAGAGGTGGTCCGCCGCCTTAATGCCTGTAACCCGCGGTTAGCTGGGAGTCTCAGGGGTGGTGGGATCGGTGGAGGACTTGGTGAGGTAGGCTCCCAAGTGGAACGGGACTGGGGAAACTCAAAGACGTACTGGCACAAAGTTCAGGCCAGTACACGAGAAACCCAGCCCCTAAAACCACAACGAGCCAAACCTTGCCGGTCGGAAGCCGATCTCGCCATTATGCAAGCGAGCACGCCCCTTCTGATCGCCCCAGTGAGGCTGCGGGGTGGCAGATGGATGCGGTGGTGGATACCGGAGCCATCATACTTTAATCCGCTCAAGCATGTGGGAGAAGATTAGCCGACCGACAGACAAATTAACATCTGCCCGTCCGTCCGATTTGTATTGGCGGATGGGAGTGAACACAAGGCCCTGGGCAGAGTCCCCTTGAGGTACAGTGTACTCGCCACCACCTGGGATATGGATACGTATGTCCTGGAGGACCAGCACCTGTCAGTTCCGTTACTCCTTGGGCTGGATTCTCTAGCCACCATGAGGATGACCATCCATCTCAGTCCCAGGGGGTATACGGTACCGGGGGAAGGGATATGCGAATTCATTTACAAATCCAAAGAAGATCTGGGCTCTGAATTTATCGGGTTTTACGCAGCAGAGGGCGGCGCAAGCACCTCGGCGGCAGCCCCAGTGGAGGGACAACCTGAAGAGGTGAGGCCGGTGCTGAAGAAGTGGGCCGAGGTGTGGACGGAGAAGTTAGGAGTTGCCCGTGGGGTGACCCACATGGTCCACACCTTGGACGAAGTCCCTATAAGGCACCGAGCTTACCGGTTTCTCCACTGAAGAGGGCTCATTAAAGAACACCTCGATCGGATGCTCGCCGAGGGAATAATAGAACCATCTTCCTCCTCCTGGCGCCCCTGTGGTCCTCGTGAAGAAGCCGGATAATTCCTATCGTTTCTGTGTGGACTACAGGGGGGTTAACGAGAAGACGAGCCTGGACGCATATCCCATGCCCCTGGTTCATGAAATCCTGGAGTCACTGCATGGAGCTGCAGTGTAGCACCTTAGATCTCCGCAGTGGCTATTGGCAGGTGCCGATGGATGAGGGGAGTAAGAAGAAGACGGCAGTCATCACCCCTGAAGGCCTGTTCCAGTTCAATGTCATGCCTTTTGGGCTTAAAAATGCTGGGGCCACTTTCCAGCGGCTCATGGAGCAGGTTCTGAGGGGGTTGATAGGCAAGATCTGCTTCGTATACATCGATGACGCCATTGTTTACTCCCCTTCTATAAATCAACATCTCCGGATTTAGACACCATCTTCCAGCGGTTTCATCAAGCGCACCTTACGCTGAACACGAAGAAGTGTACCTTCATTCAACCCCACATACGCTTCCTCGGGCACATTCTTTCATCGGAGGGGTCGCTGTAGACCCCGAAGACCTTGGCCATCCGGGAGTACCCCGCCCACAGATTTGAAGTCGTTGCAACGTTTTCTTGGGTTAGTGGGGTGGTACCATAAGTTTATTCCCCGGATGGCAGATATAGCGGCTCCCTTGAACCAGCTTAGAAAAAAAGATGTCCCGTGGGAGTGGACCACAGAATGCCAGGACGCAGTCGAGCGACTAAAGAGCCACCTACAAGAGCCACCCGTTCTGGCCCAACCAGATCCACAGCTCACCTTCCAGGTACAAACTGATGCCAGCAACCTGGGGCTCGGCGCGTGCTCACTCAGAGAATTAACCAGGCTGAACATGTCATCGCGTACGCCTCACGAGTTTTGCGCGGCGCTGAGCTGAACTACTCGACAGCTGAGAAGGAGTGCTTGGCTGTCGTGTGGGCTGTGGAGAAATGGAGACATTATCTGGAGGGGTTGAATTCAAGTGTACACCGACCATCACGCTCTGACCTGGGTGTTCAATCACCAAGACCTCCTCCCGCCTGACCAGGTGGGTCCTCCGCCTCCAGAATTTTACGTTCAGGGTGACTTACCGGAAGGGCTGTGGTAACATCGTGCCGGATGCACTGTCTAGGGTATCGGAGCCGTCGGGGATGGTGTGTTTGGCAGAGGCGAAAAGATGATCCTCCCTCTGCCAAGGAGCCTTGAAGACCTAGCCCAAGCACAAGCTACCAGTCCATTCTGCCAGAACATCAGGGAAGGGCTGGAGCAACAGCGGACTGACCGGGTACACTTTGTGGACCTCCAGGGGGTCTTGTACAGGACTATTCCATCCACCCTTGGGGGTCTGCAACATCAACTTGTGGTCCCGGAAGAGCTCGTCCCCGACTTTCTGAAGCACTACCATGACAGTCCTTTAGGTGGTCACCTTGGAAGGACAAAAACTTTATTAAAGATTCTGGGGTTGCGTGGTGGCCGCCTGTCGGAAAGACGTGTGCCACCACGGGAAGACGTGTGTGACCTGCCAACAACTAAAAAACCCACCTGGTAAACCGGCGGGATTACTTCAATCGACAATGCAGATGGACCAGGAGAGACTTTGGGAGTCGACCTAATGGGGCCATTTCCTATCACCAGCTCGAGGAAGACCGTCCTGATGGTAGTAGTAGACTATTTTTCGAAGTGGGTGGAGCTGTTTGCGTTAGCCGATGCAAGGGCTAACAAAATATGCTCCATCCTGAAGAACGAAATCTTCACCCGCTGGGGTGCCAAGAAACATCATCTCGGATCGGGTCCGCAGTTCACAAGCTCCATATTGGATGAACTTTATGCAGCCTGGGGAGTGAAGAAAAACCTCACCACCGCTTACCATCCCCAGGCCAACATGACGGAGCGAGTGAACGGACCCTGAAGAACATGATCGCCTCCTATGTGGGTGAACGCCATCAGGACTGGGATAAATGGCTCCCGAGCTCGGTTTGCCCTGAACACCGGTGCATGAAGCCACAGGTGAGACGCCTGCTTTGGTTGCGCTGGGCAGACAGCTTAAGGGCCCACTCGACCGACTCCTTCCCAGCACCCCTAGTCCAGAAACCACCAGTTACAATAATTTGGTTAAGGTAGAGGGTTTACGGCGGAGAATCCAAGGGAGGTTGGTGAGTTCGACATCCAGACACGCCAAGTGTATAATGCCCGGCGGAGGGAAGCGCACTTCCAGCCGGGTGATTTGGTCTGGATTAGAGCTCACCATCTCTCAGATGCCAGCAGAAAATTCTCCGCCAAGCTAGCGCCTAAATGGTTAGGTCCAGCTAAAATCATTCATCAAACAGGTCCAGTCAATTTCCAGATCCAAAGGTATCGGCGCTGCCTCCAAGTTAGACACCATCCATGTGGCCAACCTCAAGCCGTGCCGGCCCTCCCTTGTCCAAGGTTGGGGGAATGTAGCGGTGCCACATAGTGTTTAAATGTCAGTGCTGTGTGTGTCTCGTTTCATTGTCCCATTGACTGCGTGTGTGTATCAGTTAATGTTGTCCCGTAAAGGAGGATGGATGATGGGAGGAGTTCACAACCACTAATCTGGAAAGCACCTGTGTATATCAATTAATCAATTACTACTGTCACGGACTATTTAAGGAGAAGAGGAGGAGATGAAGAAGGGAACTAGCACAAGAGAGAGAGAGAGAAAAAGAGGAGAACAATATCGCATTCACGATCACAACTTGCCTGCAGAATCATTCCATTGCGCTTTCATCCAGTTTGTTTTCATTCATCCGACTGCCTTTCAACCTGCTTGCCGCTGAAGACCCCGGGGTCGAATCATCATTCACCACACGCCGAGGAATCACGGTGAGGTTGTTCCAAACGCCGGGAAATACAAACATTACAATCGCCACTAATCAGTACCCGTATTCAGGACATTTATTCACGTATCGGACTCAAGTTCACACTCATTCTGTTTGCTAGCCATTTGTCATTTGTGTGGTGTGTGTTATATGTTACGTGGACAAGGGAGGGGATTTGTATATATATATTGTCAGTGTTGCTTTGGGATTGTTGGGGTGGAGGAATATTTGGGTGTACATTTGTCTTGTGGCGTGTCTTGTGTCATTTAATACATTTATTCTTGTTTAATTTTACATTCTGCTTATTGTCTTTGCATTTCAAACCGTCGATTGGGGGGGGAAAGTTTATCTGTGTAAGAGTACGGCTTGGCAGGAAAGGTTCTCAGTTAATTATCCAGGCCACAGGTCTTGGAGGTGTAGCTGCCGGCTGGGAATAAGGGGTCGGCCGTTACAACACTCACAAATCAATTACTGTATATTGACAATAATGTTACGTTATTTTTAAAATGTTCCCTTTTCTTTTTCATAACTTCTTTAACACACTACTTCTCCGCTGCGAATATAAATATATACCCTGATCTACATACTCTCAAATAGACAAGCCACACGCCGTGGCGCAATTGAAGAGGCTTCGCCTCTATCGCCGAAATCCAAGGTTTGATTCCCGAGAGGGGATGTACTGAGTATGTACGCGCACTTCCCGATTTATTTTAACCTCGCATCTCCTTGGTTTGGGACGTGTGAAAAAATATGCGGTTAACGCAGAATCATGTTACGTTATTTTTAAAATCTTTCCTTTTCTTAGCACAAGCACAGCTGAGAAGCTTCGATGCATGTACTCCATAACAAAAAATAACGCATTTAATCACACTTTCAATTCCAAGCAAAGGGGAACTTTTGTCAATGCATGATTTCCTGGTACATCGATTACACTGATGCACACATCACAGCTACAAAAATGTTAGAGTCGGAATGAAGCGCGTTCCTACGACTGATCGGAGGAAAATTTCATTTCAAAAAACTACCCGAGCAAAGCCTTGATAAAAGCATGGTTTTGTGCACACTGAAAAGCAGGCAAAATTAGATGCATTACAGAAAGCAGACTTTGTGGCTCTTACTGGGGATCATTGGACTTCCGTGACCGTTAGTAATTCTACTTACATCTAATTACAAAATGTTCAATGATCACACTGTTTTAGCCTAATTTACAAAATAATTTTGGCTAAGGTTACTCAGAGTTTAAAGATTAAGTTGGTCAAATTACCTTTTATGTTTCTGACTTATTTTTTTAAGAAGAAAAACTGAACTTTATGTTGAAATTTTGGTTATTATTATTTAAAGACAATACTATTCTGAAAATGTACTTAAAGTACTTAAACTACCACTTTATTTTTAAGTCTGCCCAATTTTAACCAGGGATGATATTTGTGTTTCTGTTTTGAATTCAAATGCAGTTTAAAAGCATTTTTTTTTCAGAAATGAAAAGAGCTTCAGTTTACAATATTCATGTCCATGTCTATTATTTGATTCTGTTGCCCACTAAAACCCTTTTAAATTAAAAAACATTTGCATTTGGGGCAAATTTACGTGTGCATTACATACGATTAATCAAGATTAATTATTACACAGCCTCTAATTAATTGGATTAATTTTTTTAATCGAGTCCCACCCCTAATATATATATGTAGATATATATGTAGATTTGTATATATATGTGTATATACAGTATATATGTAGATATGTATATGTGTATATATGTTTATATATGTGTGTGTGTGTCTGTGTGTATATATATATATATATATATATATATATATATATATATATAGTGAACGATAGGGGACGCTCTTGCTCCCTTGAACCCCTGTCCACGACTCCAGACACCAGGTAAAAGTCCAAATGTTGACTTTATTTTTCTTCCACAGTGCACAAAGCACACTCTCCACCAAAATACTCATATAAATCAACAATTCTCAAATAAACCAATCCTCCAGCTCCCAGACGTGTTGCCACCCTGTCGCTACCCGATCTGCGTGCCTACCCGATTTGCGCGCGCAGGCGTATTGAAAGCCTAGCATGCCGTAAAGTGTTCACGCATGCGTTATACAGATTGGGCAGAACCGTAAAGTGAGCGATGACGTATTCGTTCAATACGTATGTAATAACACACTCCGCATGTGCTTAATAAAAAAATATATATATACTAAACATTTCGCTTTACGGCATGGATCGGTCTCAACTGCGCATGTTGATACACAACTGGGTAGTACAGTATATTCGTTTCAATACTGTAGTAGTTTACCATAATGATAATATTATTAAATATTCATTGTACGTTCTGTTTTCAGGGCTGAATTAAGCTTGTCATACTCCTTGTTATAAACGTTAATTGTTTATCACTGAGATCCCTTCGTTTAGTTTACATAGCACTTTTTTTTTCAGTTCCCATTGTACAAAGAAGTATTTGACCATTGCATATGTTATTATAGTCTACATATAAAAAATAAATGTCGGTTTTAAAAATAGATGTATTCAAGTACTATATTGTCTTTGAGTAACGCAAAGAAATTACTCGTGTCAGCTTTATGTTGTATTTAAATTCCAATGTCAAATAGTTCAGATATATAGCAATACAATAAATAAATAAAGTGTGAACTAAAAACTGAGTAATCATATAAAATATGTTCAAAATATTGACAAGATGCCATATATGTTAAAGTAACCAGGATGATTATTGCATAAATGCACAGCAGTATAGATTATTATTGCATTTTAGTAAACAGTCATTACACACACTACCT
>NC_053160.1:133397264-133423090 GCF_016835505.1 Polypterus senegalus
ATTTATTCACAGTAGGTGGATTAAATGGAAATGGGAGGTTTTTGTTTGGAACCTACAGCGATTTCTATGTCTGTTCGTTTCTAACACGTACTGTAGTAAATACATTGTTAAAACAGAAAGCGTTTTTTATATTCTAGTAGTAGATGACAAAATGTAGGCTAAACTATATAATGTATGAAGCCTGAAGTCCAAATATAAAGAAACACTTTCACAAAGGTTTACAAATCTAACACAACAATTACGCTTGGGTTGAATTATGAGGAAAGATTAAATGAGATGAGCCTGTACACGTTAAGCAAAGAAGATTAAGAGGTAATATGATTGGTTTAAATTATGAAGGGAATTAGTACAGTGGATCAGACTGTTATTTTGAAATTAGTTCATCAAGAACATGGGGACAGTTGGAAACTTGTTAGGGTAATTTCGAAAAAAGTTTTTACACAAGAATGATAGACACTTGGAATAGTTACAAATACAAAGTGTGGTAGACAGTATGACTTTAGGGCTTTCAAAACTCGACTTAATGTTTTTGGAAGAAATAAGTGGATAGGACTGGCAGCTTTGTTGGGCTGAATGGCCTGTTCTCATCTAGAGTGTTCTAATGTTCTAATATCAAAGTGAAAAGGTCTATTTTGTGATTAAAGTGAAAATTAAAATGTTTATGAATTTTAAATAAGGTATTTTTTATTTACAGATAACAGGAGATATTTTTAGTTTATTGTTCTACTTGTCACTTACAATTGAAATGTTAAATCCCAACTGCATAACAACCAAATTTCAGGAACAATGAAAACATACAGATATACTTTAGCATATCTACAGCCAAGGATATGGGGCCTCATGCATATCACGGCTGAGAATTCACACTATAACATGGCGTGTACAAAAGTGGAAATATGCTTATGCACAAAAATCCAGATGCATAAATCTGTGCAAATGCCAACTTCCCGTTCTTTTTCGCTCCACAAATCCTGGTTAGCGTGAAAAGTATAGCACGTGCACGCCTACTCATGTCACACCCCAACCCAAATTACGCCTTTGAATATCAAATCAATATAAATAGCCCTTAAGCTCAGCCTTCTGTGAAAGATAATGGCAAAGCACGAGGGAAAATAGAAGAGTTTCGAATACCAGAGTGGAGGCAAGGAAAAACATACTACTTGTTGGTTTAAACAGTGGTGTAAACAACAAAGGAAGTTGATCAAGTGACATAGCGTGTCGGAGAAACTCGAAAGTTCAAGTTCACAAAGTTGCACAGTGCCTGGAAATAAAAGAAGTGCTCAGATATCAAATATGCCATGAAAAGGCAAGTCATAGCCCACAGTCTGAGGTGTCATATGAAAGCTTATTACGGTCAGAGAAAAAGAAGGCACACAGTGGGAAAAAGCTCGAAATGTCAACTTTAATCTCGTAGTTTATTTAATCATTAAAGAGTAGAACATCATAAACTTCATCTTAAAATTGTTTAATTTACTAGTTTTTTTAAATCCATCGTAATAAAGTAGCATGATAAATACTTTGTTTTGTATTTGTTCTTCTATGTGCTCTATGTTGTGTGAATCACTCACGGCTTCGGCTTTCTTCCTCTGACAGGACACAGAATCCATTACATTCGTAATATTACAGCTCTCTGAATAATTAAAATACTGAGATGTATACCGATATAATTTTTCATGATGATAGAGGTCAAAGAATGTTATTAACGTTGGGAACACGGTGTGTGCAGTGATTGTTCATGTCTCATGCAAGATGCTTGCTCTCCATGCGCGACCTTTGATGAAATACTTTATTGTAGCAGTACTATCTCTTTCAAATGTACTAACCCCAATTCCTGTCCATACTTTTCTTTCTCCAAATACCCAATCACCACACAATCAGCTTTGTAATAGACATTAAGTCATCTTGTAAGCTTAGAATGCCGATCTTCAAAACTTTTAAGGAACATTAAAATATCTTTGTAGTACATGTAGGTTATTCTATCCTTCCAGTGTCCGTCTGCACCAGCAAGGATACAGCGTGAGGCAGGAACAACCATGAATGGAGCGCCAGTGCCTCACACAGCTGTGGCATCGATGTCCTCCATGTTTAATTATTAACAATATAGATTATTTAAATGAAGTTAAGTTTTATCTGTATAATACAGTATAACAAAACATATTTTTCTGCATTTCACCTTAAAAATGATATCATCAATGTAAATACGCACTTTATAAGAGTAGGCTCAGGTTGTGCAGTATTATAACTGTATCGCAAAGTTTACAGTGAGAGTAATTGTACTTATAAGTACAAAGCGTTCTAGAAGGAGCAATTGATGGACTGATTGGTATAGTTCTTGGGATGAAACTGTTTCTTAACGAGAGGAAGGCTCTAAGGCGTTTGCGTATGAGAGCAGTTCAATAGACAGCATGGCTGAGGAGCGTGTGCTAGATGCTGTATACCGATAATTCTCATTCTGATCAGCTGCTGTACAGCTGTGATTCCCCACTCAGATGCAGTGATATAAATACTCTGAGTGCTGCAGTAAGAGTAATATGGAAAAAGATGATCTGCTGTGGCAACCCCTAACAGGAGCAGCTGAAAGAAGAAGAAGGTACAGTGAGAGTAACAATGTACTAAAGCAGCTTCATTATTTAGAATAGTTTGACCATTCTGTGGACCATTATATTGTTACAGGTTAATTACAAGATGCATTAAACTAATAAACAATATGCGGTTAATTTCAGTGTATTTATAAGCAGCGTCAAGGGATGTGGATCTAAAAAAACGGTACCACACTGGAACAGTAGCACTGCTTTGCGCTGGTTGCCGCCAGTCTGCAAAACCGAACACAGAACTGTATGACAGGGTATGAGCTCCTGTGGATATGTGCATGTGGCTTTAAAGCCAGTTTAGGTTTTATACATCGTGATTTGAACATGGAAATGTTCTTACGCAACAATTTTGTCTGTAGGCACCGTTTATATATGAGGCGCATGGTCTCTGTTACATCATTTTCATCTTCATCTGAACAATACAGGTAAATTAGATGAACAAGTACAAAATGACACTTCAAGAAAGCATAAAAGATGGTACAAGACATACCTGCACACATGAAAAATTGTGACAAGGCAGTACTTTAAAGTCTAAAGGAGTTGTCACTCCAGCATTCCTTCAGTCTGCTTCTTGATGTCCAGGTGATGTTTAAATTCAACTTCATTGTATTCAAACAAAATTCAAGCATTAAAACCATTAAAATAACCATTGAACTTTGCTGTCGAGGAATGAAGATAGTGGTTAGACAGCATTAAAAGAAAAAACAAATCTCACAGATGATGGAATCGGAGTCTGTTCAACAAAGCTTCTGAGGAATGATTTTTGGGTCAGGTACAGAAAAATATGCATGTTTTGCTGCTTTCTTATAAAAATGATTTCATTCTAATGAATTTTGCAGATAAATTGATTTTGCTGTAATAAGTTTTTAACACTAATTCTATAGGAAATTGGCTAGGACCAAAAAAGAAATTTGTTAAAATAGAGTTCATTCTAACGATTTTAACTTGTAGCAGGTTTTTCTGTGGAGAAGACACAGTAATGTAGTCAATGGTGTGTTTGGTATATCTTTGTATGAAAATATGCAACATGTCACAATTAAAAACACACACCGCACTTCTCTGCAGTGAACTGAATGAGAGGCTTACATAGAACTGATCTACTGGTATGCTGCGATTACCTGCATTATTTAGCCACTGAAAAAAACACAGATAAAAAAAGAAATTATAAACTACTCCTTATGGAGCATTTTTCCTTGTTTATTCAACCAAAAGCTTTTATTGAGTGTTCCGTTTCATGAAAGTGTACATGGATCAAACGTTCACTTCTCTGTAGTGATATGAATGAACGCATAAATACCACCCAAAGACCACCCAAAGCCAATCAAAGTGAGTCTGTTCATCAGCTTGCAGACACCTGGTCAAGCACCAGTTTAAACTTAGGTAAAAGTTATTTATGCAAGAAAATGTGAAAAGCTGTGCAGGCTAGAAATGATTTGGGCACATACAAGTTGCCTGTAGGTAATCAGTACAATTTAAATTAAATACTAAATCTTCAACCAACAAAACTGTTGTTACTGACAGGGGCACACACACACAGCAGAAAGTGCTGCCTCACATTCACTTAAACAAAAGCCGTTCAGTTAGCAATCCCGACTCTAGAGTCTCTAGGTGTCAACATTGTGTGCACCATTTGTTTTTATGTTTATGAAAAATGTTTTTTAAAAGAAATTAAAAGTGGTCAATCATTTAAAGGCTAAGAGGAAGTATAATGTGCTACTTTTCAATGAGAAAATAAGAATCTTAAATGTTTTGAAAAGTGGCATGCTGATTGTCAAAGTCATTATTCCCTAACAATACAGTAGACCATATATTTACAGTACATATAATTTTACATTATATTAGGTTTGGACAAAGTGTTGATTATAAACCTGAAATTAAAGGGGTGATGATGAATGTTATTAGTGCATATGCCCCACAAGTTGATAAGTGATGGATGAGAAAGAATATTTCCAGAGTGAGTTAGATGAAGTGGTGGAGATTGTACCCAAAGGAGAGAGGTTGATGATTTGAGGGATTTCAATGGAGATGTTGATGAGGGAAAATATGGGATGAGGAGGTGATTGATAGGTATGGTTTTAAAGAGAGAAATGTAGAAAGTCAGATGGTTTTGGATTTTGCAAAAGGATGGACATGGCTGTAGTGAATACGTATTGTAAGAAGAGGGGGGAACACAGAGTGACATACAAGAATGAAGGAAGATGACACGGGTGAATTATATCCTCAGCTGGGTGGGTCTGTGAAGGAGAGTGGAGGAAGATACACAGATAGATTACACCCTTTATGCAGAAGAGTCAATCCGAAGGAGATTGAAGACTGAAAAGTGGTGGCGGGGAGTGTAGTTAAGCAGCTAGGATGGTGGTCTGTAAGATGACATTGGATATCATAAAGAGGGAGGAGAGTGAGGAGAGCCAAGAATCAAATGGTGGAAATTGAAAAAAGGGAAAACTGCAAGGTGGAGTTCAGGGAGTTGGGAAGACAGGCACTAGAAGACAGTGAAGAGTTACCAGATAGCTGAGCAACGAAAAGCAGAAGTGGTAAGGGAGACAGCTAGAAGGGTACTTGGGGTGACATCTACACAGAAGAAGTAGGACAAAGAAACCTGGTATTGGAATGGGGGAAAATTTAGGAGAATATATAGAGGAAGAGGTTGGGAAAGAAGAAGTGGACGGTCAGAGATGAAGAAAGTAGGCAGGAATACAAGGAAGTAGTGTAAGGTGAGAGAGGTGGAAAAGCAAAAGATAAAGTTTATGATGGGTTGTACAGTAATCCTGCTATATCGCTTTGACTTTCACGGTTTCACTCTATACGGATTTTAAATGTAAGCAATCTAAACATATATCACAGATTTTTCACTGGTTCGCCGCTTTCAGGACAATGGGTCTTTTAATTTATGGTACATGCTTCCCCCAGTTTGATTGCCCAGTTGATTTCATACAAGGGCCCTTATTGGCGGATGGCTAGAAGCTACCCAATCAGAGCATGTATTGCATATTAATTAAAACTCCTCAATGCTATAAGATATCTTCCCGGCTGTCTTGTTTGCTTCTCTCTATCTTTTCATTTCTTTTGCCTACGGAGGGGTGTGAGCAGAGGCTTTTTGCACAGAGGACAGGGGCGTTTCCCTACAAAATCCCGCTTCATGGTGCTTCTGTATACTTAAAAGCATGTATTGATTTTTTGATTGTTTGTTTTTCTTTCGGCCTTCTCTGACATTCTCTGCTCCTGACGCCCTTTATGCGGCGCCTTTGAAGATAAGATATGTTTGCTTTCTTTTAATTGTGAAAAAGAACTGTCATCTCTGTCTTGTCATGTGGAGCACAGTTTAAACGCTTTGACTAAAGGGTGTTATTTCATGTCTAGGGGCTCTAATAATGTTAACAGGGTGGGAGAGTTTATAAGGGCTTAAAATATATAAAAATAACCACACAAACATATGGTTTCTACTTCAGGATTTTCACACCCATCGCGGGGGTCTGGAACGTAACCCCGCGATCGAGGGGGATTACTGTATTAGTGGTTGGATACTAAGGATGAAGAAAATGACCTGTATCAATTGGCTAGGGCAGAGGGACCAAGCTGGAAAGATAAGCAGCATGTTAGAGTGATAAAGGATAAAGATGGAAACATACTACAAGAGGAGAAATATGTTGAGCAGATAAATTGAGTACTTGAGAGTTGATGAATGAAGAAGAATAGAGAAGGAAGGTTAGATGATGTGGAGATAGTGGACCAGGAAATGCAACGGATTATCAGGATGAAATAGGACAGCTGTGAAGAGGATGAAGAATGGGAAGGCTGTTGGTCGAGATGACAGACCTGTGAAGCATTGAGGTGTTTAGAAGATATGACAGTGTAGTTTTTAACTAGATTGTTTGATGCAATCTTGGAAAGTGAGAGGATGGAATGGAGAAGATGTGTACTGGCACGATTATTAAAAATAAGGGGGAGGTGCAGAACTGTAGTAACTACAGAGGGGTACAACTGATGGGGCAGTGCATGAAGTAATGGAAAGGTAGGAAGCTAGGTTAAGAAGGGCGGTGATGATTGAGAGCATCAGTATAGTTTCATGCTGGAAAGAGCTCTTTTATGGTGATGTTTGTTTGAAGATGTTGATGGAGAAGTATAGAAGTTCAAAGCAGTTGAATTGTGTCTTTGTGGACCTAGAAAAGCATATGACAGGGTATCTAGAGAGGACTTGTTGTATGAAAAATTTGAGATTGGCAGAGAGTATGTAAGAGTGGTACAGGATATGTAAGAGGGAAGTAGCACAGAGGTGAGGATTGCAGTAGGAGTGACTGATGTGTTTAAGGTTGAGGTGGAATTACATCAGGTTGGCTCTGAGCCCTTTCCTATTTGCAATGATGATGGAAAGGTTGACCGGAGGAGATTAGACAGGAGTCCCTGTGGACTATGATGTTTGCAGATGACATTGTGATCTGTAACAAGAGCAGGAACAGGTTGTGGAAAACCCTAGAGAGGATAGGAATTAAGGTCAGTAGTACCAAGACAGAATACAGTAAAACCTCTGGTCAAAACATTTCAGAACATCACAAATCGAGTTCGATTAAAAAGTTCGCCAAACTTTTGCATCTGTTCATGACCACATGCTTTAGTGGCTAACAAAAACACTGGCGCCACTGGTGGATTTCCATACATGTTCAGTCCTCCTGTACATCATTCTCGGTCAGATGCGTGCATTCCTGTTTTGTGTGCTTCTGCATTAATTTTGCAATTAACCATGGCCTTTAAGCAAGTGAAGAGAAGTGTTGGTGAGAAGAAAAGGGTTTCCAAGAAAATTGAAATCCAATTAAAGAAAGAAAGCATTGAAAAGTATGAATGCAGCGTTCATGTTACCGATCTTGCGCTGAGTACAAAAGTCGAAATCTACTAGAAATCTATTGGTTTCAAATCAAAATCTTCCTTCAGGAGCCGGACTCTCCCTCAAAACTGTGCTTAAAACTCATAAAAAAGTGTTTACAGCAGGCGGTTCATAATGGTTTAGCTAAACCTTTGCAATGTTAGTTTTCTCTGTTGTTCAAGGTTTTCTCAGTGTTATTCAATGTTTTACATTTAGTTTACTATTACACTGTACATTCAATGGTATAATTAACTATTTTTGTGCTTAAAATCTTACAAAAATATTTACATACAGTTCGTATGGGCTGGAGCGGATTAATTATATTTACATACCATCTTATGGGAAGTTATGTTCAGGTTCGCCCAGAGTTTTGGAAATTACAGTCGTGCCCAAAGAGTTTCCACTGTACAAGCGCGTGAATGAGGGGGAGGTCAGAGGAATGGTGAGAATGCAAGGGTAGGTTGGAAAGGTAGATGATTTTAAATACTTGGGATCAACAGTACAGAGTAATGGGAGCATGGAAGAGGAAAGAAAAGAGGCAGGAAGGAGGAGTGGGTGGAGAAGAGTGTCAGGAGTGATTTGTGACAGACAGGTACCAGCAAGAGTGAAAGGAAGGTCTACAAGATGATAGTGATATCAACTATATTTATATGGTTTTAGAAACGGTGGCACTGACAAAATAACAGGAGACAGAACTGGTGGTGGCAGAGTTAAAGGTGTTAAGACTTGCATCGGGTGTAACTGAGGATAGGCAGGATTAGGAGTAAATAAGAGGGTCAGCTCAAGGTTGGATGGTTTGGGGACAAGCTAGAAGCCAAGATTGCATTGACTTGGACATGTGCAGAGGAAAGGCGCTGGGTATATTGGGAGAATGATGGAGCTGCCAGGCAAAGAAAAAGAGGAAGGCCTAAGGAGGTTTATGGATGTGTGGGTGTGACAGAGCAAGATGCAGAGGACAAGAAGACCCCTTACAGAAGCAGCTAAAAAAGGAGAAGGTATTATAAGTAATTTAAAGATGTTATAACATATACAGGAGGATGTGTATATGTTATATGTAAATAATCGCCATTTTATATAAGCATCTACAGATTTTGGTATTCACAGGTGGTCCTGGAACTAATGCCCCATGAATACGGTGGGCCAACTGTAATTAGTTATGCCCTTTATATTAGTTAATAGACCTCCTTATTTTTCGGTCTTTTTAATGATATTTTAATATTAAAAATACTTTGCAACCTTTCTACTGTCTATATAAATTATATAGAGCCTTCAACACTCTTCTATGCACAAAGTCACTAGTGACTAAAACCACCAGTCCCTTTGCAATCTAGTAGAGCCTAAAGATTTATGTATCTAGTCATTTCTCAGTGTCTGACTTTTGTCACATCCATCTTTTTTTTTTCTCACTCTGAGCCCAAGTATCTGCTATTATTGCCTGCTTCACGAATTTACTGTTGCATCTCTTAAGGTTTTTTTCCAATTAACACATTTTTCTCTTTTTCATCATGTCATCTATCATATGAGCTATTCCAAAGCAAACATCTTATGTCTTTGTCCATCACTTTATTAAGTACAAAACTGTAAATGTAACTAAAATGTAAAGTAACTCAACTGAATTACGGGGCCATATAAAGTCACTAAGATCATATTTTATTTAGGCTTTGTTTGCACAAATTGTGTCTGTTTCATGTCCTGCCCTGGTATGGCACACTTATACTTTTGGTATCTTTGTATTTTTGGTATTGATATGTTAAATATATTTGCATCATCCATGGAATAGAACATCTATTTCACATGTTTGGCATATCAGTGTGATGTTCTCAGAACCAAATACATCTTTTTCAGAAATTTAAATTCTCCTAAAGTTCTTTGTTAAATAAGCACAGAGTGAGTAGTCATATTTACGTATTAAGTAGCTAAAGCATGCTGTCTCTGAACAAGAACCATGATTATCCTAGTTTGTAAGCTTCCCTTCATAAGTACAGAATATTTGACTAGTCTGTTTCGAACAGAATTGTTATGATTGGTGATTTTTAATGCATTAAATGATGTACACTTCAAAGTGCTCTTTTTACAATCAATTGGATATTGCTTTGTCGAGGACTGAGAAATGAGTCATTTCATTGTTTACCATCATCACTCTTTCGTTCTTCACTCAATAGTTCTCAGACTCCTCAGGAATGTCATTCATCCACTTCTAAGTGTCCACTCACCAAGTCTACATTTTTCCAAATCTCTCTAAAATGATCAATGAACCCTGAATTTAATTTTATATTGGAACTATAAACTTCAGAACATTATACTCTTGAAGAGGTATTCAAAATAGACAATATTCTACTATACCTACATTGCAAATGCACCACCTCTTATGATGCTTACGTTTCACATTACCTGAAATATATAACTACAGATGAAAAATGTCATTGAATGTTTTTTTTCAATTAAAAGGTGGGTAAGTTTTTTTTGTATTTTATATTTGAGATACTATTTGGAATACTTTTAGTGTAATATGTCTTGGTAAACTTAATTGCTACTGTAAATAATAATTTAAAAAATTTGTTTAAAGATCAATGTTATTACCATTTAAATGATGTCTTTTTATTTTAGGTCATTAAAATCCAATGTAATGAAATACATCTATTCAGTATGCCTTCTGAATAAAAATGTTGTATCCATGCATAGCACTCATTAAATATTATACCTTCTACACTGAAAATAGGAAAAATCCAGAGGAAACGACAGGACTGCTGAAGCACAATATCAGGAATTGGTGATAATGGACTCTTTTAATTTGTTTAGAGGGTAGGGGGTTATAATTTAATATTTGCATCTGATATTTTTTCTCTAGTAATACACAAAGTAATTCAAAAAGACAGCAGGATAATGTAAGTTCTGAATTATTAGGATTAAAAACTTCTTACAATTATAAAGAAGTACCCCACTTAGTAGCTATGAAGAATGTGTTGGTTATCAAAAACAGAAATATTTATTAGGATTGTGATGTCCCATAGTCAGTGATTATGTCAAAGTACTAAATACTTTAAAAAAAAAAGTGAAAATTCTAAAGCAACACAAAATAAAACTGAGAGGTATTTTGAGGACCACATTTAAAAAAAAACTGAAATGTGACCAATGCTTTATATTCTCACTGTATAACAGGGTGTATAATATCTACTTGTGCTGCTTTATATATATGCTTGGTAATTGACTAAAAATAAATGAACTAATTATTCACATAAATGTATATAATTGATCACAATTAATCACATCTAACATTAAAACCTAATTAATTAATTTATTAATACACAAATCATGAAGTAAATACACACTGAATCACAAAATTAATGTAGAATTGACAAAAAGGAATTAAAAAAAATAATCCCTAATTTAAAACAAACAATGAATTTAAACCTGATGTGCTGACTTATTGGGGTGTAAAGGTCCGAAAATTTTTCCCCGTTTAGTAGTGAGTTGCTTGTATTTTATTATACAATTAAAACAACATTTGATTTGTGTCTGCAACAGCATGTAAATTTATATACTTGTAAAAGATAGCATTTTTTTTACTTTTTTTTACTTTCACGATCACTATAACACCTCCCCACACCCCCGTTTAAAAACCCGGTTACTTTTATCAAACTGGGAAAACTGTAGATGTGAGTGTTTTGAACAATGGAACTGGAAATTTCTGATCTGGATGGATAAGCCCCAACCGCTGGTAATCTGCCTGCTTCATATCTCACCTCTTAAATATTTTTTATTTAGTTTAATTGAGTTTAATTCCTCTCATGCTGAATTAGTATGAAATTATATGTCATGACGTCAAAGCCGCACTGACAAAAATCAGAGACATTTGTATATATGATATTTGGAATAACTCATTTTGTGACCTATTAAAAGTACTTTTGGGAAAACATTGTGGCACTGATGCAACATTATTCATATTTTATATTCATTCTGCGCTTTTTTCACTTGTAATATGTGACCACTTTTTTTTTTTTGGGATGGGGTGTTTCTTTTTTACTCTAGGAAATGCAGAGGAAAGAATAGTACAGAGAGGTCTGTTCCACCCCTATATGCAATCATCAGATTCAAAGTTAACATTTCTCCCACCCAAGGACCGTCCTTTCTACATTTACAAAATGTGTACCTGTTGCAATGTACACACTTCTCTCTGTGTTGTGGTTACTATTTCACCCGAAGGGCTGGGGAAGCGGTCTTGGAACAGAACTTGTCGATGTTGCATCCTCTTTGCTTTATCCATTACCTTTTCTTGTAAGAAGTGACAACGAAGTTCCTCTGCAAGGTGAGCCATGAACACTTTTTCTTTTCTATTCCCCCCTGCATGCCTTGTACAGTACATGTGCATTGAACACCCAAGTCAAGTTTTGTTTAGCACAACCTGTGTGCTCCTGGATAAAATTAAAGTCCATAGGGCTTTGATATGTGAAACTAACCTGAAAAAGGATGACACACCCACATTTTTAAACAAGCAGACCTTTTAACTAAACTATTTAGGTGTGACTAAGAAAGGGCAATTAGTTGTTTTTTTTAATTTTTTTTAAAAGTAAACAAAAGAACTGCATAATGCTTGTTAACTTTTGACATTGCAGTGTTGCAGTACATACCTATGTGAATAATTTAAAAACACTTGGATGTTTGATTGCATATTAAATTAGTCATTTTTTTTTTTAACTCATGGAGAGTTAATACAAGAAAGCAACCACTGTGTTCTTTTTTTTCTAAAACAAACCCATAGCATGCATGTATGCAGTTTTTAGGTTTCATGTTATATTCATAAAAACAATTATTTTTAAACAAATTGTTCAATTTCCATGAATAAATGTTTCCCTCATTTCCAGCTATCTTTTCATTTATGTTTTGTCCTATACATAATTCCACAGGCTGTGCATTTTAGGTGCTTTTTGCAACTGAACAAAAGTCCATTGTGTGGTCATTTATAATAAATGTGATTATACAAGATCAAAACAAATGTGTTCATACAGTTTTAAACAGATTTTGGCAGATTGCTGATGTATTTAAAAGCATTACATTATATATTTCAGAGTTTTAATTCATATTTTCAGCAGACCCAAATGAAGTAAATTTAATGACTTAATTGAGTTGCTTAATTTCATATTGTCAGATTTATTTTGTTATATGAGGCTGAAATCCATGGAGCTAAGAAAAAATTGCATTATGACTTTAGATGAGATTACATTTTATTTTATTTAAATTCTGTTTTGAGAATAAATTATTTTAACAGGCTTTTTGCCATTATTATTGAGGCATTCTGAGAATAAAGCAGTTTCAGAAGTGAACAAGTTTTCTAAAGGATGCTCTTCAAAACTATAGATAATATGCTGCTGTCAGAACAAGAGTAATTTTAAAAAAGTTAAATCAAAGTCCCATGGAAAACTGTGTTTTAGTTTGTTTCATATTAAAATAAATATCAGATAATAGTAAATTGATTATCTGAATACATTATAAAACTCTTTAGAGTCATCTATAATCGTTAAATCTGATTCCCGAATACCTTTTCTGCATGAGTGCCAAACAGAAGTTCAACCTCATTTGTTTTCTGTTGAAGATCGAAATATTTGTTCCAAGGCACATTTCAAGTGGTGAACCTGACAGATTTCGTTTGTTTGTTTATTTGTTCCTACCTGAGGGCTCTTTTAAAGTCTCCCCTCTTTTTAAAATTTGACAGCCAACAAGAAACTGTTCTCTTGCATTTAAAGTGAAGTAAATTATATATTTAGGGCACATCTTTGTTTGCATAATTTCCACATATGTTACTCTGTTGCAGAAGAGTCTAATAGTAAAACTAGAAAATTAAAGTGCATCTATAAAAACCATAAAGTGAAAGTATAAAGTTAAAATTGTAGGCCACAGTAACTTTTATTTCAAATATGACATGGGATGGGATGAGTTGCAGTGTGTGCAAATATTGTGAAGTAAAACCAGGTAGCAAAATAGATTTGATCTGGTTCTAGCCAGAATCAGTGTCCCTGAATATATTGCCATGCGTTATGTTGTGATGTGAGATTTTGCATATAACTTGATAAATGTTTTGTATGTCTTTATTTATAATTTAGAGCAAATCAATGTAATTTAGAGGTATTCGTGTTTGGCCATATCACACCCCATTTTACGACTGTATATTTGTAATTTTTGACAGGATTTGGGGGTGTGTCTTAAACCAGTTTGATGAGTATTTCTCTGCTAAAGTCTTTTGAGCCCCTGCAAGGAAGCCAGGATGTTTAACATATGGTTTTGGGGCAGGTGTTAAGATGTTCTATTTCACCCATTGGTCTGAGGTATGGCTGTCTGGATTGGCCGTAGGGGTTGGACGAAAACTCCTATAAATTTGCTTGCTCAACCACATTCTCTCTCTCTCTAACCAACATATGATGAAGAAGCATCTCTCTTGCTAACCTGTGATGATGAAGACAACCAATGAAGAGCACAGCTCAGCAGCCATATTGAACAGACATGTGACAAGCTGAGCACCAACAATGCCTTAACTAGGACATTAAGTAACTACAAGTCTGTGTGCCACCTGAATTACACATCACCATTTGATCAGGTTGTATGGTTGCCAATATTCAAGTGTACTTTGCATTTTGTGATTATTTATGAATATTATCAGAATACATTATTTTATGTGTAACTTAACTACTGCTATAAACAGTGGTAAGTCTGTGAGATTAGGCATTCTAAGGTTACATATTATAATATTAGGAAGTAGAGCAATATATATTACTCTACCAAGATAAAACAATGTTATAGACAGATATTGGATACTGGTGGAGAGAATCTAGCGCCATATGTGACTCAACAGTTCAGGTTCAGGTGTGATTGTCAGATTCCATCCATCCATCCATCCTCTTCACGCCCGGGTCGGGTCATGGGGCAGCAGCAAGCAGAGGCCCAGACTTCCCTCTCCCCGGTGACTTTTTCCAGCTCTTCCGGGAGAATCCCAAGGAATTCCCAGGCCAGCCGGGAGACATAGTCCCTCCAGCGTGTCCTGGGTCTTCCCGCCTCCTCCCGCTGGACGTGCTCGAACACTCACCAGGGAGGTCCAGGAGGCATCCTGATCAGATGCCCGAGCCACCTCATCTGACTCCTCTCGTGCGGAGGAGTAGCGGCTCTCTCTGAGCCCCTCCCGGATGACTGAGCTTCACCCTATCTTTAAGGGAAAGCCCAGACACCCGCTGGAGGAAACTCATTTCAGCCGCTGTATTTATGATTCTCGCTTTTTCGGTCACTACCCATAGCTCATGACCATAGGTGAGGGTAGGAACGTAGATCGACTGGTAAATTGATTTACCAGTAAATTGATCATTTTCACCACAACAGACCGATGCAGAGCCGCATCACTGCGTGGATGCCGCACCGATCCGCCTGTCGATCTCACGGTTCATTTTTCCCCTCACTCGTGAACAAGACCGAGATACTTGAACCCCTCCACTTGGGGCAGGATTCTCCCCAACCCTGAGAGGGCACTCCACCTTTACGGCTGAGGACCATGGTCTCGGTTTTGGGAGGTGCTGAACCCGAACCTCCTTAAACCCGGGCCACCTTATCGTGGTGGAGGGGTTTTGCTGTCTCAATGATCTTAGGAGCTATGTTGTCCGGGGCTTTATCCCCCTGGTAGTCACCCAAGGAAAACTGGTCCTAGGTGAGGGATGAGACAAAGAGCGTTCAACAAACAAACCTCCAATGATGAGAAAAAACCTGGACAACGCTTCTTGCCCGGACGCTGGTCACTGGGGCCCCCTGAGCCAGGCCGGGAGGTGGGGCTCGATGGCGAGTGTTCGGGCGGCCTGCACCCATGGGGCTCGGCCAGGCACAGCCAAGGAGGTCCCCCCTCATGGGCTCACCCCCTTTGGGAGGGGCCAAGGAGGTCAGGTGCAGGTGAGTTGGGTGGTGGCGAAGGGGGACCTTGGCGGTCGATCCTAGGCTACAGAACTGATTGTCAGATTCAGAACCTTAATTTCAGGTCAGAGAATGTCAAGTATAAATAATGCTTAGGTCAAACACAGAGGACTTGTGTGGATGGGTCACTTAACCAAGTATCAGTCCACCACCAGGATTAAACCTCCCAAGTTTATTTATCTGCTGTGAATAATGAATTTCAAAATTAATGATGCTGAAATGGAAAATACACAGAATCAAGTTGAAAACACTCCTTTATATGAAACAATATTTATGGAATTAAGCAGTCTGAAATTTAAGACCTAGAGAAAACATTTCCTAAATAAAAAAATACAGAAACATTCATAAACACTTTTCAATGTCTTCAGTGCTTCCTTTTTCAGCATCCGTCTTTATCATCAAACATCTGCATTTATCACTTAAAGCAGTATTGGATATTTTCATTGGTGCTGAAGAGAAAAGAAGCTGTATTTCCCCAAAACTATCTGGGAAAGAAATATTAAACAAACAAAAAAAATGTTGCAGCCATACTTGGCACAGTTGGGAAATGACAAATCAATCATTTAAAGCCAGATCTAACCAACGTGGGTTTAATGAATAATCATTATAATGTACTGACAAGAAGAGAAGCTCTGTAGACATGAATTAATTCATATTTTCAGCAGATTAAAAGATTTTAAAAGAAAAAGAAATATTTACTAGTAATCACATAAAAAGAAAGCTCACAAAGGTGACAGCTCAGCCTAAATGAATTACAAACTGACAAGGAGATTAATATAGTTCTGTCATCTTGCCATATAATGCAGCAGGATGGGTATATGATTTGTAGTTGTTTATTGCAAATGAACATCAAACCACAGATGTCTGATTGTTTATGCTTGATTTTACAACCTTAAACACTAAAAATCATCAACTTGACATAAAGAACTATGTTATCCTTCCACTTCTGTCTTTTCCAAATAAGCAGATCACTTAAAAGATATAATTTAAAAAGTATCATTTACATGTTTCTGAAAGTAAATCCAAGATATTAAAACATTGTCCAACCTTGGATGTCTCATTCTGGTGGTAATACAGTACAAAGTCAAAGCTAAAGTAGAAAGAATGAAAAATCTAGGAGTTATTGTATCAGAGTCTGAGTCAAATAATATAGCATTATTCATGATAATAATACACAATAATGCTCTAATTATGTCAATATTTGCATAAACCCAACAGACCTCAATACAGTTTTAATGCAACTACACAAACCTCTTCACCACAGATAACTAAAGGTGTATCTTAAATGTTAAATGAATTAAATAGCTCACTTTTAAACAGCTTAAATAGCTCAGTTTTTCTGTTGTGGATACAATATATATTGTTGGCAAAATAGCTTCAGCTTTAATTATCAGTTTACTACACTCTTTGGCCACTGTAGATTTCTTAAAGTTCCATTCAGCATTAGTTAGGCATCATAGGCATTTCAGATGCCTATGGAAGAAATTAGCCTGATGGCTAATCATTTTCTTGATCTGAATCAAAATAAAGGTGCTTATAGTGGGTCCATCAGCTAAAGCCCAAATTGGTCTTGGACTTCTTGGCTCTTTCTTTGTCTTTTTGCAAACCTCAAGTCCTAATCTAGGTGTTATCTTTGACAGTAACCTCTCTTTGAGAAACAAGTAAATTCTGTAGTCAAGAGTTGCTTTTTCCACCTTCGTCTATTAGGTAAAATCAAACCTTTTTATCTTCTAGGGATCTGATAAAGCTACTCATGCTTTTATTTTTTCACTCGATTACTGCAACTTGCTGTATTCTGGGATTAACAAATCCCTGATACACAGGTCACAGTTGGTCCAGAATCTGCTGCTTACTTTCTGGTTGGGGCAAGAAAGTATGACTCTGTTTCTCCTATAATTTAGCTTTTACATTGGCTGCCTGTCAGTTTTCAAATTGATTTTAAAATCTTGTTGCTAGTTTTAAATCTTACATGGCATTGCTCCTGCCTATTTATCTGAATTGTGTGCTTAGATCTTCTGGTCAGTTGTCTCTTGTTGTCCCTCTGTAAAACCAAAGGGGACAGGGCTTTCAGCTGCTGGTCCTGCCTGTGGAACTCTTTACCTCATCATATAAAGGAGTCGTCTACAATTGAACTGTTCAAAACAAGATTAAAGACTCATTTCTATTCACTTGCATCCAGTGGCCTTCAGTAATACTGATGGTTTCCTCTTTGTGATTATATAATATTACTTCTATTTATTATGTACTAGTAAAATCCACGCAGCGGAGAAGTAGTGTGTTAAAGAAGTAATGAAAAGGAAAAAGGAAACATTTTGAAAATAACGTAACATGATTGTCAATGTAATTGTTTTGTCACTGTTGTGAGTGATGAGTGTTGTTCATATATATATATATATATATATAGCAGAATACCCGGCTCGAGAAGTAGTGGTAAAGAAGGTACAAAAAGAAAAGGAAAAATTTTAAAATAACGTAACATGATTGTTAATGTAATTGTTTTGTCACTGTTATGAGTGTCGCTGTGATATATATATATAGCAAAATACCGGTCAGAGCGATGTCGTATGTTAAAGAAGTTATGAAAAAGAAAAGGAAACATTTTAAATATAATGTAACATGATTGTCAAAGTAATTGTTTTGTGTATTTGGTGCAGCGCCACAAAGTTATTTTGTCTAGCTGCATCAGAAAATGTACCAGCATCGCTGACATGCCTCCTTTTACTGTTTTCTCACAGCTTGATTGCTGCTGTCATATATACACACACACACACACACACACACACACATATATTATACATACATACATACATACATACATACATACATATATATATATACACATAATATCTTCTATCTACATATCTACTATCCTACATATCACATATATATATCATACCTATCTACATCATATATACACATATTACACACACCACAAATTATATATGTATGTATGTGTGTATTGTGTTATATATAATATATAATATATATATAATGTAGATAGGTGTGTTATATATATATAATAACATATATATATACACAATAATTTACTTGTGTGTATGTTTGTATGTGTCATAGCTTTGGTCACTGAGTCAAGGAAAAATAATAAAATATAGTGTATAAGTTATTAAACAGTAAAACAATAACGCTTTCAAGAAGTACAGGTACATTGAGCACTACTGGGTGGTGTGGTAAACTAATTTTAAAGACTGTTGTAACACACAGGTAAGTAACTAACAGCAGCTAAAATGATATGGATCATCTCTCGTAGTAGATCCTTTTGAAAGGCGCTACATACGGCTGTGGTATAGAAATTACATTTTCTTGTGACGTTCAAATTTTGCTCTGTAATGTGCCTTACCGGCATTTAAAGAAAATTAGTTTTGTGTCCTCTGCGGTGTTAAGAGAAAGGCTTTGGTTTGGCATAAAAGGAAAAAAAGTGTAAAGAAAGGAAAGTTGCCTTTTTCTTTTATATAGTATAGAGATGTGTTGCTGACGTTATGATCGCTTTTGGGGACAGTCGTGGTCGGTCTTGTGTAGACTGGTGAGACGTCCCCGCCATTAATCGGCTGTGATGGCACTGTCGGTCCTGCACTCGTGGCGTGAATTCATAATCACGAGTTTAGGACCTCATAATCTATACGTGCAAAAAGAAAGTGTGAATCGCCTTAATATTATTTTGCCGTGGTGTAGAAAAGGTCCTGTGTTTGCACTTGTCTGGGCTATAAGCGCAGGGAGGATGAAAAAATTAAAAGTGCTCACTTTGACTTAAAGCAGAAGTGCAGTCAGCGTCTCAAAGAGGGCAAGCTATGCACGCTAGTGCGCTGGCTGCTTGACTTTTGCTGGGCAGGAGACCCCTTTTGTACACACGTTCATGATATCAAAAGTCTCAGCGCTCTTTGGAGGTAATTCATATATATATATATAGCAAAATACCCGCCTGAGCGGAGAAGTAGTGTGTTAAAGAAGTAATGAAAAAGAAAAGGAAACATTTTAATAATAACGTAACATGATTGACATTGTCATAAGTGTTGCTGTCATATATTGCCTGCCTAAATAAGTCACGCCGCTTTGCTCTTACTTTATTTACCGTTCATTTAATCATGGCTAATGCGTGAAAATTATAAAATGGAAGAGGATGGCTTTACCAAAACAATTATTGATGGCAACCGATTATTCATAAAGCTTGAATTGGTGATCTGTTTTTCTGTGTTAACCTCATATTTTTTCATACTTCTTCTCAAACTAAGGTGGTGCGAGGGTAAAATGAATCGGATGCGCTGATCAGTGTAATCGTGTAGCAGGAAATCATGCATTGATTAAAGCTCCCTTTGCTTGTAATGCAAAGTGTGATTAAATGCATTATTTTTTAACGATTATGGAGCACATGCATCAAGCTTCTCAGCTGTGCTTGTGCTAAGAAAAGGAAAGATTTTAAAAATAACGTAACACGATTGTCAATGTAACCTTTTGTAAGTAGTGCCTGGAGGATTCAGTGTGGAGAAACTCTAGAGAGAGCGTGTGTATTAACTTGTGGATTTTTCTGTGAGTATTTGGTGGCAGTCTGACGAAGTTGCTTCGGAAGACGGCGTTAGCTGCAGAGCTCAGCTCAGAGTGAAATGGGATGAACGTGACTCCCCCACCCGCCTTAACTGTCAATCCCCCACAAACACAGTCTCTCGGAATTTGCATAAGCACACCCCTTCACCTACAATTTTAACTTAGTTACAAAGTGATCAAAACTCTCGTTTATATCCTGCGTCCTCTCATTAAACTTGTATCCCACATTACCTGTGGGCATGTGAAACGCCAGCGGTAGCCTGTCTATGAACTTAATTTAAAGTTTAGGTTTACACCGTGGTTTCTTTCTGAGGTAGCAGCACTCATGAATATGGTATTATATGTCACTCGCTCGCTTCTTATTGTTTCGCTGCCTTCTCAATTATATAATGCATGTTTTCTTAAGCGCTTTTTGGAGGTCTTCCTGGTTTTCTACGCACTGCGTTGACAGTCAGTTCACGTGATTACGTGGGAGGCGTGATGATGTCACACGAAACTCCACCCACGCATTGCAGCTCAACTCCATTACAGTTAATGGAGAAAATACCTTCCAGTTATGACCATTAGGCAGAATTTCGAAATGAAACCTGCCCAACTTTGTAAGTAAGCTGTAAGGAATGAGCTGCAAATTTCAGCCTTCTACCACACGGAAGTTGGAGAATTAGTGATGAGTGAGTGAGTGAGTGAGTGAGTGAGTGAGTGAGTGAGGGCTTTGAATTTTATTAGTATAGATTTTATTTATGTTCATATATTTTATTTCTATTTATGTTATGTTATTTGTTTGTTTTCTCTTATTCTATTATTGTAAAGCACTTTGGCCACAGCATTCCTATGTTGTTTTAAATGTGCTATATAAATAAATTGACATTGGCATTGACAAGAAATACCTTAGTGCCATCACAGTCAATGATGTAATTGCTAGAGGTCACTGAGAGAAAGGGAATGATAAAAAGAGAGTGCTTGACGATGCTTGCCAAGTAAACATGAGACACAACACCCTTCAGTCTATATTGAAAGAAGTCAGCTTTTTAGGATGTGTTTCATAGCAGAAGTCCTACCGGTCAATTTCCTCAGAGGCCAAACCGGCAACAGATCAACACCAGATGATAGTACAGCTCTCCAAATGTTTCTCAGCATGATCAATTGTGTCAAGAATGTTTATTGTTCTGCTTAAACATCTCAGTTATAATACTGTAGACCTTGAATAATGTTAGCTAAAATTGTTATAATGCACTGACACAATGAGGAAATGCTTGTCCATTTTTGTTGTCCTCTAATTCAATAGCATGTTTAAGTTTGTTATACCTTGGGTGCTTTGCAATTTGGGCTTGAAGCAGTGTACTTGAAAGGAAAAAAGTTACTATTGTTATTTTAAACTTTCTTTAGTATTCTTTGTGTGCCACAATTTATATATTACTAGGGGGGCAACTCCCTGGCGCTTTTGGTGCCCAACCTCCAGTTGCAGCCAGTCTGTCGCCAGTTGTAGAAGAGGGGGCTGAACGCACCCCAAGCGAGATGTGATCACTCCTCTGAAACCACCTCTTAAACGGTGATACAATGGGAAACAAATACAGTTTTTACCTCCTCTTTGCTCGATCAGCTGCTGGCTTTGTGCTGCTGCTGATGCCCTATGATCTGCATTTCAAAATTGCTTTGAACATTTAAAAGCCTGTACAGCAGCTGTCCCTTCTTTGTCTTTTATTTCCGGCCCGGCGTGTTAAATCTCTTGGCAGTCTTGGTAAAGTCTCATCTCGCAGGACGTGAGTTCATGATATTTTTTTGTTTATAATTTAAAAACAGAATAAGAATGTGAAAATATAACCACATCCCATTACAGTTCGATAAATTCTGAAATGAATGATGCAAACATATATATGTAGGTTTACAATAAGCCCGATTTAAAGTGTGACAAAAACGTGACATAAAATCGTTGCACTTTTAGGCTTAGGATTTTATAAATATAGAGTAGATATTTTTATTATGTTTATATAATTCAATAAATTATTTATTCTGCACCACTTATTAAATAAATATCACACTTAATTTAAACTCTTATTGTCCAGGAGACATGGAAAAGAACAATATGTAACAAGGTAAATGTTTTCTTATGTGACCTGCAATGAAGTGGCACCAACTTTAGAAATTGTATTTCTTTTTTACTTTATAATATAAATGTAAGCATAACCAAGCTCAGATTTTAACAGTGTATCCTCTTCCCAATAATTGTTTACTGAGTTCTCTGATTTTACAGTATACCTATATTTTTATAATTTGACTACATTCCATTACTGGCAATTTTAAACTGTATATTGCATTCACTAATAAGCTTGGAAAATCACTGGTATTTGAAAACTGGAAAGGAACCCAATTATAGCTAAAATTAGTACAAGTCCACTATGATGTTTTAGAATTACATTTTTTTAAAATATACTATGCATTAAGCAAACTGATTCCACTACATTAACATCATTATGGAGTTACAAAATAATGATAAAATACGTTTAAAGGTATTGTTTTTTTATTTAATCATTCTACTTCTACTGAGCAAGCAGCATAACTTTTCAGAAATGTTTTTGTTTCAAATTAAGTCTGGCAAATAAAAATTAAAAATCAATACTATTTTCTGCTTGGAATGTTGATGATATGAGTGGCAGAGGTTAGGTACTTATGTGTAAGGTTGGAAACAATGCTGGGCCCATAAAAATAGAAAGAAGACCTCACACATAGGTCAAAAGCAGAAGGTCAGTAGAAAACTTGTGACCTTTACCACTACCCAGTGTCAGCTACGCTATGAATCTTTTCACAAAGAAATTATTGAGTGTTTTACCCTGCAGACTGTATCTTTCATTTGTTGAGGGTTTACTTTCCTCAAATAAAACTTTTTCTGTAACTTTGCCAAATCTAGCTGTTTGTACTTCTATTTTTACTTTTTAACAGGTGCATTCCTTCTCCCAGGATCAACTGGCACTAAGTCAAAAACAAGTCTGAGATGGCATTTCAATCACTATAAACTAAATTAAAATCTGCTTCAGTTTCTAAGGGTGAAAATAAATATATTTATGTTTTTTTTTCATTTGTGTTTTACCCATCCAAATGCTCGAAAGCTGCTGTTTCATAAAAATGATATTTTTTGCGTGCAGGAGTAAATCTGGAAATGGTAAAATTATTTTATGTTAATTTTAACATTCTGCCAAATTATGGAAATGCCCACTGGAATGTTTTAACATAACAAACCATCAAGAATGATTTGTTTATTCCACTTCTCTCCCTATATATACTACTTGAACTGTCTCAGCAGTTTGAATAGCCATCAGTCCACCTGGAATTTTACTATTTTATTTTCAAAAGTTATTACAACAAAGCAAGTGGACAAGCATCTTTTTGTGGCACTACTGGGAGTGACTCAGTGTTACCATGTTACATAAACAAGAGATCACTGAATGAACTGTGATCAAATTTATTTTGGGACTGATAACACTGCACAACAAAGTTTTGCTTCTTGAACACTGTTGGTGTTTCTTATAGATTTTGGGTGCTGATCATGAATATCACATCAAAATGTACCCATCACGTACCGTTTCAGTTTTGTCATGATTTTTTCTTATATTTGTATCCAAACATTTTTTATCAACAACGGTTTGTGCAGCCTGGGCATGTCCAAGCAGGTCTGAACGAGCTTGACGCTGTCTCAGCATGGTATAAAGGTGGCTTGCATACACCGATCCTGCTCATTTGATTAATATAGATAGTCAGTGTGTATATATAGTATCAGTATAGTAAAGTATAGTATCTGTAGCAATATAACAGTAAGTAAGCTTGATGCTATAGATGTTTTGTGTGGGCGATATGTTGCGTCAGTGTTGTAACAGCCGCGATACATTCTGCTATATCTGTGGTGAATATACACTTGCGCCTCAGAGACGTTGGATGACGTTTCGAAGAAAGCTTATCACCTGTATTTCAACTGCAAAATTGGTGATCAAGACAAGGAATGGGCGCCTCACATTTGCTGTGCGACATGTGCTGTCAGTCTGAGAGCCTGGCTCAGAGGCATTCAAAGACAATGCGTTTGTGTTCGATGATATGCAAGAACAGAAAGACCATGTGATGTACTGTTACTTTTGTTTGACTAATGTGTTTGGTTTCTCTGCAAAAAACAAGAAATCAATTAAATATCTGCCTTTAGCAGTGAGACCCATGCCATATGACGACAGTCTTCCAATTTTGAAACCTTGGACCTTAGACGAACCAGATGAAGAAACTGCAATGCAGGGTACTGACAGTGACATTGACCTGGATTTTGAACCATGCTCATCAGGCGATCCACATCTGATAACACAGTCCGAATTGAACGATTTGGTCAGAGATTTGGGTCTGTCAAAAGCAAAAGCCGAGCTGCTGGGTTCAAGACTGCAGGAATGGTGTTTGCTGTCACCAGGTAAGAAATGTTCTGTGTTTTGAAGCCGATATCATGATATAACCAAATTTTTGCACAAGTCGACAGTCTATGATTCTGTTGGACATTGAAGGATTGTTTCGGCCTTGGGTTGTGATCACAACCCAGAAGAGTAGGCTCTCTCATTGATTTGTCAATCATAAGCCTGAAAGCTGTTCTGCTACACAATGGCAACATTTACCTTTCAGTGCCTGTTGGCGATGCAGCACATGAAAGAAACATGAGAATATGGAACTGTTGCATGTCCAGTATAACAGGTACAACTGGAATATCTGTGGGATCTTAAAGTCGTTGCTCTGTTACTAGGACTGCAGCTTGACTATACAAAGTACTGTTGTTTCATCTGTGAATGGGACGGGACAGCCGTGCCAAAGAGATGCACTATTCTCAACAGAACTGGCCACTCCGTAAAAAGTTAGTTCCAGGACAGAAAAATGTGGCACATGAATCGCTTGTTGACCTGGCAAAGATATTTTGCTTCTTCTAAAATTAGGACTCATGAAGAATTTCGTGAAAGCACTGAACAAGAAAGGTGAAGGTTTTCGTTATTTAAGACAGATGTTCCCAAGAATAACTGGCGCCAAGATCAAAGGGCATTTTTGATTTGCCCTAGATCAGACATGTTATGAGTGACAAGTGGTTTGAAGATCTGTTAGTTGGGCTGGAAAAAATGCCTGGAAAGCCTTCAAAGACGTTGTTGACAATTTTCTGTGTAATTACAGAGCCTCAAACTACATTCAGCTGGTAGACAAACTTCTCAAAGCATACAAGACAATGAAGTGCAACATGTCACTCAAGATTCATTTCCTCCACTCACACTTGGACTTCTTCCTGCAAATCTTGGTGCTGTCAGTGCGAACACGGTGAAAGGTTTCACCAGGACATTCTACGATGGAGAAACGATACAGGGCAACTGGAATCCGTCAATGCTTGCTGACTACTGTTAGACACTGGAATGTGATGCACCAGACATTGAATACAAAAGAAAATCGGAGCAAAACACTTTTAATTCTGTTGAATTTAATAGCTTATGTGAAACATAAACGTGACTAAATATGTTATTGTCAGTAAACATATAAATGTCTATTTCTCAGAGTTCCTACTGATGCAGTAAACCAAAAACTTTTCAGGAAGCAAGACTTTTCAAAAATTGTTGTGCAGTGTAATGTTTGATTAAGGTGTACTTTTGTTGAAGGTTGCTCACTGACTGTAATTTTAAATATCCTGTTTGTCTGAATTAGTAATGTAGTAATTATATTTTTCAAAACATTTCACTAAACTTCAGGGACATAAACTTACAGGTAATCCTCTCAGCCGTCATTAGGTAACTTTTCCATCAATTTTTATTTAATGTCTGTAGCCACATGTTCCCGTCTAATGCATAATCAGGTAACATGTTTTGTCTTTACTTTAAGTCAACTTA
>NC_053160.1:135341090-135343590 GCF_016835505.1 Polypterus senegalus
ATGTAATCGTGTACCAGGAAATCATGCATTGACAAAAGCTCCCCTTTGCTTGTAATGCAAAGTGTGATTAAATACATTATTTTTTAACGTGCTATGGAGCACATGCATCGAAGCTTCTCAGCTGTGCTTGTGCTAAGAAAAGGAAAGATTTTAAAAATAACGTAACACGATTGTCAATGTAACCTTTTGTAAGTAGTGCCTGGAGGATTCAGTGTGGAGAAACTCTAGAGACAGCGTGTGTATTAACTTGTGGATTTTTCTGTGAGTATTTGGTGGCAGTGTGACAAAGTTGCTTCGGAAGACGCGGCGCTGGAGCTCAGCTCAGAGCAAATGAGGTAAATGGGAGGGAGATGATGACGGACTCCCCCCGCCTTTAACTGTCAATCCCCACAAACACAGTCTCTCGAATTTGCATAAGCACACCCCTTCACCTACAATTTTAACTTAGTTACAAAGTGATCAAAACTCTCGCTTATATCCCGCGCCCTCTCATTAAACTTGTATCCCGCATTACCTGTGGGCATGTGAAACGCCAGCGTAGCCTGTCTATGAACTTAATTTAAAGTTTAGGTTTACACCTTGCTTTCTTTCCGAGGTAGCAGCACTCATGAATATGGTAGTATATGTCACTCGCTCGCTTCTTATTGTTTTTCCGCCTTCTCAATTATATAATGCATGTTTTCTTAAGCTTTTGGAGGTCTTCCTGGTTTTCTACGCACTGCGCTGACAGTCAGTTCACGGATTACGCGGGAGGCGTGATGATGTCACACTAAACTCCTCCCCCACGCCATTCCAGCTCAACTCCATTACAGTTAATGGAGAAAAATACCTTCCAGTTATGACCATTAGGCGTAGAATTTCGAAATGAAACCTGCCCAACTTTTGTAAGTAAGCTGTAAGGAATGAGCCTGCCAAATTTCAGCCTTCTACCTACACGGGAAGTTGGAGAATTAGTGATGAGTCAGTGAGTGAGTGAGTGAGTGAGTGAGGGCTTTGCCTTTTATTAGTATAGATATATATACACATACATATATATATACACACACATATATATATGTGTGTGTATATATATATATATATATGTGTGTGTATATATATATGTGTGTGTGTGTGTGTGTGTATATATATATATATATATATGTGTGTGTATATATATGTGTGTGTGTGTGTGTATATATATATATATATATATATATATATATATACACATATATATATATATATATATACACACATATATATATACAGTGGAGGAAATAATTATTTGACCCCTCACTGATTTTGTAAGTTTGTCCAATGACAAAGAAATGAAAAAGTCTCAGAACAGTATCATTTCAATGGTAGGTTTATTTCAACAGTGGCAGATTGCACATCAAAAGGAAAATCGAAAAACAACTTTAAATAAAAGATAGAAATTGATTTGCATTTCATTGAGGGAAATAAGTTTTTGAACCCTCTAACAAAAAAAGACTTAATACTTAGTGGAAAATCCCTTGTTTGCAAGCACAGAGGTCAAACGTTTCTTGTAATTGATGACCAAGTTTTGCGACATTTTAGGAGGAATGTTGGTCCATTCCTCTTTGCAGATCATCTCTAAATCCCCAAGGTTTCGAGGCTGTCTCTGTGCTACTCTGAGCTTGAGCTCCCTCCATAGGTTTTCTATTGGATTAAGGTCCGAGGAGACTGACTAGGCCACTCCATGACCTTAATGTGCTTCTTCTTGAGCCACTCCTTTGTTGCCTTTGCTGTATGTTTTGGGTCATTGTCGTGGCTGGAACACCCATCCACGCACCCATTTTCAGTTTCCTGGCAGAGGGAAGGAGATTGTAAACTCAGGATTTCACGATACATGGCTCCGGTCCATTTTCCCGTTAATGCACGGTTAAGTTGTCCCAGTGCCTTAGTAGCTTGAAAAACACCCCAAGCAAATGTTTCCCACCCCCATGGCAATGAGGGTGGGGGCCGGTGTTTTGAGGGGTCATAGGCAGCATTTTTCTTCCCTCCAAACACAGCGAGTTGAGTTAATGCCAAAGAGCTCTATTTTGGTCTCATCAGACCACAGCGCACCTTCTCCCAGTCATCTCTCTCTGAATCATTCCAGGTGTTCATTGCAGCGCAGAACTTTGGCCCTGCACATGTGCCTTCTTGAGCAGGGGACCTTCACGAGCCCTGCAGGATTTAATCCATTGCGGTGTAATGTGTTCCAATGGTTTTCTTGGTGACTGTGGTCCCTGCAATTTGAGGTCATTAACTAACTCCTCCGAGTTCTAGGATCTTTTTCACCTTTCTCAGAACCATTGACACCCCACGAGGTAAGATCTTGCGTGGAGCCCCAGAGTGAGGTCGATTGATGGTCAGTTTGTGCTCCTTCCATTTTCGAACAATCGCACTAACAGTTGTCACCTTCTCTCCAGCTTCTTAATGGTTTTGTAGCCCATTCCAGCCTTGTGCAGGTCTACAATTTTGTCTCTGACATCCTTGGACAGCTCTTTGGTCTTTC
>NC_053160.1:135346090-135348590 GCF_016835505.1 Polypterus senegalus
GTGTAATCGTTTTGTTCAGCGCTCTTGGAACTGTTGCTTTTATCTGTGCACTCGCGCCAGTTCACATAAGCGCTCGGTGTACATGCATCGAAGGTTCCCAGCTTTGCTGGTGCCATCGTCGCTATGTCCATGGCTGTATTTAATGTTACTTAGTCCTGGCACTTAAAACTTTCTCTGAGTTTCGCTTGAGTTTGTGTCAAACACCACCCTCACCATCTCATCTTCCTCCATAAGCACAGTCCTTCACCCATGAATATTTACCCGTGGCAGTTTGCTATTGGATTGCCGCTGATGATGACCTATATGGGCAGGCACTAAATTACAAACACCAGCAGCAGACTGTCTATGAACTTAATTTAAAGTGTAGGTTTACATCGTGTTTTGTTCCGAAGTAGCAGAACTCATGAATATGGTTGTATATGTCACTCGCTCGTCTTATTGTTTCGCTCCCTTTCCCAATTATATAATGCATGTTTTCTTCAGCGCTTTTGGAGGTCTTCCTGGTTTTCTATGTACGTGTATTACTGGGAGGCGTGATGATGTCACTGATGATGTATATATATATATATATATATATATATATATATATATATATATATATATATATATATGTATATGTATATTATATGTATATATATATATATATATATATATATATATATATATATATATATATATATATATATATATATATAACACACACACACATATTTTCCTTAATAAATAAATGACCAAGTATAATATTATTTTCTCATTTGTTTAACTGGTTTCTCTTTATCTACTTTTAGGACTTGAGTGAAAATCTGATGATGTTTTAGATCATATTTATGCAGAAATATAGAAAATTCTAAAGGGTTCACAAACTTTCAAGCACAACTGTAGGAAGGGAGAAATGTACAGAATACTAAAGACACACTTATGACCTGGAGTGATCATTTTAAACTCCCAAGAGCAAGAATGAAATGTGAACTAATAAAGAGCAATTCAGACAGACATTTACGGTTCTGATTTTTAATTGAAATTAGTAATTAAATTACCGAATACAACTATATAAAATTTAAAGGGAATCAAAATATGTTATTATGCCTCCAAACAACAAAATACTATAAATATTAGACATACAAGCCCAAATAGTTTTAAATTGACACTAGCCAAGTGAAAATTATGAGTAAATGATGAGTGTGAAACAGTCTTTAATTGCTAATTCGGTTTCCGGAGAAACAATGACAGCACTTCCACCAAGCTACTGGCAGTCCTGCCCATTCTCCTATTTTCCTAATGATTGAATGTCAGCATTCACTTCAGAACATGTTTCTTGAGAAGGAGCATATTTATTGTCTAAAAAGCTCACCGTTGAACTGTGAATCCCGACTTAAGGGACAACTTAGGTCATTGTCAAGTCGAAGATATTTCTTCATAATCATGGTATATATTAATTTGCCACTTAAAATTGCACTCTAAAGTGAAGTATATTTAAAAAATAACTCTAACACTATTGTGTTTTATAATATCAGGGTTCCATTGTGAAAAAATGTTTTAATATTTCCTGAAATGTCAATTTTTCAAGCCCAAAATATTATGGAGTGTCGATCTACATCTTGAGATTAAACAAATAGCATATCCATGTAATTTTTTTTAGGTAAAAAAAGCAAAAAACAAAACACTGTTGTGAGATTTAGCCATTTTAAAAAGGAAATCAGCTGCACGGTTCACTTTGCCATTTGTCACTCTCCATGGAACACAGTTATTAATATTGCATGGTGATATGAATATCTGTTCTCTAGACAACTATACAATAATAACTGAAAAAGTCACTAGATTGCTTATATTCTCTCACTACACGGATGCTTATTTTGTCATTTCTCTAAGATAGTTTCAGTTGTCATTGCATTGTTAATGGCCATTTGTGCTTTGGTGACAATAATGAACACTCAATTATGCAAAAGTGGGCTAGATATAATTTTTTAAATTTATACAATAAGCTTCATTTTAGAATGCAATTTTATATGGCAAATTAATATATATCATGATTGTGAAGAAATAACTGACTTGAAAAATACTGAACTTATCCTTAAATTCATGTCATTACTTTTACAGAAAACTACCTCTCATTAAAAAAACAGTGATTCTGCAAGCCAGGAAATTTAAAAAATGCAAGCATTTGGGAAAAACTGATAAGGAAAAAAAAAATTTTAATGGATTTAGACAGCATGAATAACCGAGCTGCTATTTTTACAAATGTTTTGTCATTACGGCATGTAACATTTTCTAGCTCACAGTACTGCCAACTAACAGAAATCACTCAACATTACTTTACTTTAACTTTCTTATGCCTAGTAGCAGTTTTAAGTGTTGGAGAATGTATTAGCTTTTGATTACATCTTTAAAAGAGATTAGGTTACCTATGGCTAGTTTTCACTTGTACTGTATGCTCAAAATCCATCCTGTTGTACAGTGATTATCCCGAAATCGTCTAAAAGCAATATTGGTAAATTTTCTG